>NC_064811.1:9634802-9844473 GCF_023721935.1 Panthera uncia | reverse complement strand
AGATAGATGATGGATGGATGATAGATAGATGATAGATAATAGATATATGATAGATAAATAGATAATAGATGATGGATGGATGGATGGATGGATGGATAGATAGAAGATAGATCTTTAGATCTATATAGAGATATTTCTAGATAGATAGATAGATAGATGGATGGATTTGGATATATCCTTTATTTGTGGGAGTTGGCTCACATGGTTATGGCGGCTAAGAAGTTCCACGAGCTACCATCTACAAGCTGGAGACCCAGGAGAGCCAATGGTGCGGCTCCAGTCCACGTCTGAAGGCCTGAGAACCAGGAGAACCAGTGATACTAAGCTCGAGGCTAAGTGCAGGAGAAGACCAATGTCCAAGCTCAAGAATGGCCAGGCAAGAGAGAGTGAATTCTACCTTACTTCACCTTTTGCTCTGTTCACGCCTTCAGTGACTTGGATGAAGCCCATCCACACTGGGAAGAGCAATCTGCTTTACTTAGTCCACTGATTCCAATGTTTGTCTCATCTAGAAACGTCCTCACAGGCACACCAGAATCTTGCTTAACTAAGTATCCAAGCCCTCCGTATTCCAGTCAAGTTGACCCACACAATTTACCATCATAGTCAGTATATAGCTCATTGGTTCTCCAAGGGACTGAGTCATGTTGACTTAGTACTTATGGATCAGGAGACTAGCCTATCAGTTGCTGTTCATTCTGGGATCTGAAGAGCCCCTAAATTATAAACCTAAAAATAATTCCATTTTCTTTTTGTTTCCTAGAATACAGTTTCCACACCTTCCAACGGTCTACAAACCCCCTGAGACGTTGGCCCCTCCCCTCGCACTTCCCACTGCCCACCCCCTCCCCATTGCTATGCCGCCAGTATTAGCCGTTTCTCCACCAGAGGATTCTAGCTATCCCACCAGCCTTTCCTCCTGAGCTTTGCGGGGCGAGTGTCTTCTCATCATTCACATCTCTTCCAAATGTCTCCTCCTCAAATAGATCTATCCTGATCACCCGATGTATCACTTTTCGCCTGGGAGTCATTCCTCGCACTGGGCTTAACGCTATCTGGTATGTTCTTGTGTATTTGCTCGCTGGTCCTTGCTCCACACAAAAACACACTCATCCCAAAGCCTCCTAGACCAAAAAGCATATGACTGATGCCTGGCACATAATAGGATTTTCATAAATGTTTGCTAAATGAATGAATGAACTCACTAGAGTCAAGGAAGGTGAGCACCAGAAAAGGTGCAGCACAAAGACCAGCTGATTGGGAAGGCAACAGCCTCCTTCAAGTGCTGGTGCACATCATGACTGCAAGAAAAGGGATGAAAACACATTCTTCCCTTCCCAGTGTCTTCCTACCATCCCCATTCCCATTATATGCCCTCTCCTCCAATGTGGTCAATGTTCACCTTTTCGTTTGCATGTGTTCTTGCAAACAGTAGCTTCTTTTTAAAAAAAAGTTCATTTGAGAGAGAGAGAGAGAGAGAGAGGATTCATGCCTAAGTGGGGGAGGGACGGAGAGAGAGGGAGAGAGAGAGTCCCAAGCAGGCCCCACATTGTCAACGCAGAGTCTGACATGGGGCTCTGTCACAGGAAACTTGAGATCATGACCTGAACAGAAATCAGGAGTCCGGTGCTTAACCAACTGAGCGACCCAGGTGCCTCGTGAACAGTAGCTTTATTTTACACTTAAATGTCTCTGAATGATATAGCATTATTTATCTCATTCTATTTTTTGCTTCTTTCATTCAGTGTTATTTTAAGATACGTTCCTTTTTATAATCGCATATCTAGTTCCTTGATTTTGGCAGCTGCGAGGTATTTCATAGCCTGCTTGCACAATATCTTACATCCCCATCCCTTGGGCTGGCTAAGTCCTTTTTGCTGTAGATAATACTGAGACAGATCTCCTCCGAGATGTTCTGTTTTGGGCCTGAAAGGGGAATTCTCTGGGACACTTGTCCAGGAGTGGAATTTGGAGTTCATACGGCTTATGCTTAATTTGACTAAGTTCTACATGACCGCTGGGTTTCTGAGTGCTGACTTGCCTAGTACACCTGGAATTATTAGTTTTCTAATTTTTGCCAATCCGATAACTATAAAGTAATGTATCTTGCTACCATAATTTTTAACTTCTATTTACAAATAAGTTGAACCATTTTGTTATGTCCTTTGTATGTGCGACCTTTATATTTTAGTTCTAATTTTTTATCTGTTAGTATTCTTGCTTTTTCTAAGCCAGTGATTCAATCATCTAATGGAAAGACATTCTTATCCCTTGCTTATGATTCCTATTGCTCTGATTTAGTTTCTTATAAGTGGCAAAACCTCTGGTCTATGCAGTCATTGTAATAACTTGTTCTGAACTTAGGAGGGATACATCACACTTCAAACATCTTTAGTGGTTTTTTTTTTTTTAATTTTTAATTATTTATTTATTTTTGAGACAAAAAGAGAGAGAGAGAAAGGAGTGAGAGAGAGAAGGAGAGTGGGGAAGGGGCAGAGAGAGAAGGAGACACAGACTCTGAAGCAAGATCCAGGCTCTGAGCTGTCAGCACAGAGCCCAACGTTGGGCTCAAACCCACGAACTGTGAGATCATGGCCTGAGTTAACCAACTGAACCACCCAGGCGCCCCTCGAACCTCTTTAGTTTTAAAGTTAGCCTGTTTGTTGCTAATCTTTCCAGTTTTCTATAAATGCGTTTAATGTTTTAATACTATAAAAAAGTTTATATACGCTTTAGCTGTATCCTCCTACTTTTGACATGCGTTGTTTTCATTGCCAGTTATTCCCAAGCATTTTATGATTTCTTATCATTTCCTTTATAATCCAAATTATTTAGTAGTGTGCTACTTATTTGGGGCCACTATGGTATTTTAAGCTGTATTTACACTATCGATTTCTAATTTTATTGCATTATGACCATGGAACATGGTCTATTTAATATCAATATTTAGTGACCTAGTACTTGGTCTCTTTTAGTTAGGATTGGACATGCTTGCTGTGGTAACAAACTGACCCAACATCTCATTGATTTAGCAGAACAGGAATCCATTTCTTGTTCGGGTCAACAGAAGCTCTCCAGCATCTGATCACTCGTGGATCTCCTTTATCTCACACCTCTTCTATCAACAAATGACCTTAGTGCTCCCTTTGGTTGTTAAAATCTACATATACTTTGAATCACTTTTTTTTTTAAATCACCAAGCTTCAGATAGAACTTCTGATCAAAACCGGCTCTGTAGGGTTGAGTCTGTAATTTGGAGTCAAGCCAATCAGACCTTCAGGATGGCTCCTCCATGACAAGTTTATGTCGAAGATAATTCTGTGTGGTATATAAAACATTTTCTCTATCCCTTGTGGTCCTTTCTTCTGAATCTCTTAACTCTCCGAACACTCTAATCCTCATGAATGTCCCAACTGGCATTTGACATCTCCTGTCGGACTCAACCAGCCTTAGGTTTTGATCCACCATGAACCTTCTTGTTTTGGTGACCATCCGGGCTCTCGCTCCTGCTCTGTTCCCACTTAAGTCTTGACTTCCATCTACTTCCTTTTCCTCTCATGATTCTGAGACAGGAAGTTTTGTGAGAAAAGTCTGTTAACATACTTCACATACCTTGCTTAAGGATGAGGACTTCTTGTGCTCTCCAATTTGCTTTCAAATCACTGCAGAGTATAAACACTGTTTATTTATCACTTGCTCCTGTGTGTCCCAGCCACCTTTTGACGTGATATGAAAATGGTAACATTGTATGACTTGATTTATGATGGATTTAGCAAGATTATGTGCTAACAGAGGGAAATATCTATGTGATTAAATCATTCATTCAACCAACATTTATTGAGTCTGCTCTCTTCCTGGCCTTGATAATAGGAATTCAGGGAGGAATAAGATACAGTGTGAAAGAACTCTCAATCTACAAGAGAAAGAGCTATAAACAGCCGCTGATGGAAGCCCGATAACAGATGCTTGCACACGGTGCTATGAGAACCTGTCCAAGAACACCTACTTCATAAGGGAAGTGGTAACCAAAACGGACTTTAAAGATGGCTTTGTTGGGTGAGCCCATTGTAGAAAAAGGAAAGAGCATGAGCAAAGACATCAGGATGAGGATGAGAAATAGTACGACATAAGCAGGGACTATTCAGCATTAGGTAGTATTATATGAAGGTTAAGCAAGAAGGAAGGACTGATGGCGAGTGATGCTGGAGATGTTAGATCCACATCATTTGGGACCTTGAATGCCATGCTAAGGATCTTGGACTTGAGCAGACAGGGGCTGTGGATCCCTTAAAAAGAGTTCGGCAGAAGGCTGATCCAGACAAGAAGGGACACAGATAAACACTCTGCCCTTCACTCTTCTTACTACACATGTGTGGAACATTTATTTTCAGAACAGTGCTTTTCAGAAATCATTTCCTCAGTACCCCTCTGTGTTAATATTATCCGCTCACATTCATCAGCCAAACCAGAGAAGAGTTCCACTCCAAGTGAACAAGCAACCAGGGCTGCCTGGTGATAAAAAGACTGTCTGGAGCATCCTTCTCACACCTGCAGCACATCAGTCAGGCAAAATCACCTGAAAAGAACAAGAGAAAAGCTCCTCTCTGTCACACTGCTCATGGCGAGTCCAGCTCGGGATCTGATATACATACATCACGCCTACCCGTAGTAAAGGCAGGCACTTGGGTATTTGCCAAGTTTCTACATATGAATATGTTCTGAGGTTCCAATTCATTTATTCCACGAGAGTTGGAGAATTTGCTAAGCCCCTATTATGCCCTGGAAGACTAAGATGAATAAAAGAATGAAGAGCTTTGTCAAATTCTCCAGGGGCACACCCTGAGACAGGATTCCCGTGCATGTGATTCTTAAGGAAATGCTCTCGGGAGAAACGAGTAAGGGAGTAAAAGAAAGAAAAGGGAAAGGAATGAAGTCGAGCAAGGATGTGACTTCAGGCAAAGTCCCACAGGAGGCAGCTACAGCCTGCCTGGAGTCTATGTCAAGTTCAGAGCTGATTCCCCATTCAGAGCAAGGGAGCTGGTCTTTCACACTCCTGTGCAAGTCAGTCATTGACAAAGCCCTTCCTCAGGGAGCCGTAAGCTCCCAGGGACTTCAGGCTCTCTGCACTACACGCAAACCGGCACCAGTAACCTAGCGTGTCAGGCGTAAGTGCTTAGTGGCAAAAGCACGCAGAAGCTGGGGCAAAGAGAAAAACAGTGTAAGAAGGATCTGAGTGGATCTGGGCAGAACGGGGTCCTCTAACACTCATAACCTAGCGGGGAAGACAGACAGGATAAGAGAAGTGTAATCATACATTTTAGATACTCTGAATAGAAATGAGTTTACTGTACCACGTGACCAACACTGAAGTGATCAGTGTTCCCCGCATATTTGAAGAAAGGCTTCATTACAGTGGAGGTATTGGTTTGCCCTCTGTGCCGCTGTGTTTTATTTTTCCACGTTTGTGCCCCATGAGACTTGATCATTTTATTGAATACTTATTTTAATTTATAGTGAGGCATGCTACAGAGGATCTCCTGATATTTGGATGAACTGCTATCAATGCAACCAGCAGGTGTTAATTATCTGTCTCTTTCTTCACTTGCTAGAGCCTTTCTGTCACCACAAACCTTCAGGTGCTGCAAATAACAATTGGTCATCAACATTCAGGTTTGTCTGCAAAGCCACTTTGAATAGTGCTCTTATAAATGAAGATTTCAGAACCTGCAGTAGGACCAAAGCCTTTCCTTTATCCTTGTTTCATGTTTATCAATGTCAAATTCAATTTGCTGATCATAACGAAAATAAATCCTTATTGACTTTCACCGGTTTATGGGTGTGTTTTCAACCGGGTCGAGAATTTCTTATCAGGTGTGTACAGCAACATGGTTAAAGATGAAATACTTGTTTACATGTCTAATATGAACATCACAATAATGCTATTTTCTTTCCCAGTTAATTGACTCTGTCCCAAATAGAACCAGACAAGATTGAGTTACTCTCCCCCAAATAGTACCTACTTTAATTGTGTACCTTTAAAAAAAAGAGTTTAGAGAGAGAAAGAGAGAGAGAGAGAGAGAGAGAGAGGAGGGGCAGAATCCCAAGCTGGCTCTGTGCTGTCAGCTGGGAGCCTGACATGGGGCTCAATCCCACAAACCATGAGATCATAACCTGAGCTGAAATCAAGAGTCGGATGCTTAACCAACTGAGCCACCTAAGCGCCCCAATTGCGTCTTTGACTTATAAATCCAAGGAAATAAGAGGAAGGAAATAAAATAAAATTGTATTACATTTATCATCATCTATCACAGAACACGGAAATTTCAGTCCTTCAGAAATTCTAGAACATTTGAGAAATTTAGACTAATACTTGTTCCAATGAAAATTTAATGTATCTCTTCAGTAAATATCATTCCTTCACACGGTGACTTTCCATGGGCCAAATATGCTTATCAGCTTGCTTGGATGCAATTATGATTCTACGTACCCAATGGCGATAGCATATTTATTGCCAATCCATAAATTTCTCAGTTCACCAAAAACATCACATATGTATGGTACTATATCCCATCAATATTTGTAGTCACATTATCACCACCATTTTTCTTTTTACTGTATTAACAGTAGCACTTAAAATAACGTCAGCTGTGTCATTGTTGGCGGTAGGAAATTCCCAAAGCTTTACCCTGATTTACTGAATAAACAATGGAGCAATTATTGGGATGATCTTAACTGATTTTTGTTTTTAATTTTTTTTTTTTAACATTTATTTATTTTTGAGACAGAGAGAGACAGCATGAACGGGGCAGGGGCAGAGAGAGAGGGAGACACAGAATCGGAAGCAGGCTCCAGGCTCTGAGCCATCAGCCCAGAGCCCGACGCGGGGCTCGAACTCATGGACCGCGAGATCATGACTTGAGCTGAAGTCGGACGCTTAACCAACTGAGCCTCCCAGGCGCCCCTTAACTGATTTTTGTTTTGATTGAAAGATCAGGTGATGTCAACTGTCCACAAAGCTCTCTGAGCCAACACATTTAACAGCTAGACTTTCATTTGTGTGGTGGTGGTGGTGGGGGGGGGTGATTCCACATGCAAGAAAACAAAATCAAAAGCAAGGAGAATAAACTTGGAACAATACTCAGTTGATCTAAATAAAAAGCCATGTCACATACCGTGTGTAGTTAAAGTGTCAATTTGTCATGTCCGGGCAGAGTGTGCAGTCAGGGATATCACTCTGGCCTTCTTGATGGAAGGTTAAATGTTAAATATTTTGAATAAGTTCCTCCATCATCACCAGCTTCCTAAAGAAATGAAAATCTAGCACTTAATTTCTCGTCAAACATGGATTTTTGCTCTCTGAGCTCATTGCTACCAAAATTAAAAAAAAAAAAAGTGGTTCATTGCAAAACAAAAACAGACAGGAAACAAGAAATTATCAAACGATAAAATAAATGAGGTTAAAAACGTACACCACAAAATAAATGACAAAGCCACTGTAGCGAGAGACTCTCTACAGGTTTTATGTCCTCGGGCAGAACTATTCAGTCGCTGTAGCCCGAAGATACTGGAGGAACAGGCAGCCTAGAATTTCCCATGTTCCCCACTGACCCTGCTGGCTGGTAAACCAAGTGACTGTCGGGGGAAGCAGCAACAAATACTTCTCCCACCTCTACCAGACAGCAGAACGAATTAACTACCACTTCCAGCACTCACATCCAAACACCCTTTCACCAGCAGGGGCCCCGAATGCCGCCCTTGGGAGACAAGTGCTATTTTTGTGACTGGAAAGGACCAAGGGAAGAGGGATAGGTTATCACTGCTTGTCACTCAAATTTAACCACGTGTTAAGGGGAGAACTCTGTTTGCCGCAGGTAGTATCAGTCGTCATGGCAGAACATGTAATTGTTCACGTCAGCTCAGCATGACTATCCGGAGGTTCATAGAGTGACCGATATACTTACAATGTAACCTTTCTGGGGGCCAAGGGACCCCCTTGAAATGGAATGCAGCTGTAAGCACAAGATCCTTCCATCCCTTCCCAGAAGCTGCTACCTTAATGGAATGATGGGATAGTTTCTTAAAGATGGAGTTGACAGTCCAACTTGGAGATGATACTCTGAAAAGATGTAGCACATGCCTTAAATCACCAGTATATGGTGTTTTGTGCTCCAATAGGTACAAACCACTGGTCCGGCTCTTAAATACAGATAACAAACCGAGGGCTGCTGGAGGGGTTGTGGGTGGGGGATGGGCTAAATGGGCAAGGGGCATTAAAGGAGACACTTGTTGGGATGAGCACTGGGTGTCATATGTAGGGGATGAGTCACTGGATTCTACTCCTGAAATCATTATTGCACTGTATGCTAATGAACTTGGATGTCAAATGTAAAAAATAAAAAATTAAATAAATAAATAAGAAATAAATAAGAATCTACTGGTCCGGGAACCTGGCACGGAGGGAGATCTCTTCCTTGTCGGCATTCCCAGTGGTCCAGTTGGTAATTCATGCTTCCTCTCCTCACAAAGCTTTGGCTCTATGGGTGTAGACTCTCTCGTTCCGGGAGGGGGAAGAGTTTCACAGGGCACATCAGAAATATCACACCCAACTGAAAGCCTCTTGTCACCTTGGGGTCCTCATGCCTGTACATAGCAGGCAAGGAAAGAGATTCCCATGCTGGCAGGGTAAAAGATCCTGATCAGCCCAAGGAGATAAGACTGCTGCTACGTAGAGAAATAGGGGACAGAAATATCAGGTGGTTCACTGGTACCTCCATGCCCAGTTTCATTGTAATTGGGCAAATAGAGCCCCCAAGACTGACACCTCAGAGCAAGGGCAGGAAAGGAATGAATAATTGTGAACTATTAATACCATCTATCACAGCAAGTTAAACTAAAAAATCACTTGGATTTGCTCTGGATTGGAGCAAATTTCCTCCAAGTTCAACTTTGGGCTTTTAATTACTTTCCATTATCATTAATAGTCGCCTCACCAGAAGCATTAATTTCCCACTTATCCTCTTCTAATGCTAGGACAATGCCAGATAATGCTGCCCAGGCTTCACATAACATTGTAGAAGGAGATTAGAATGCTGCACAGATTATTATTTTTTACAGAATTACTTTCAAGACAAATTGAATTTCAATGCCTGAAATGAATTTTTATGTTTTTGCAGAGAGGGGACAAATGGGTGTCAGCCATTACAAAGTACATGGCAATGACATAATTGAAAGAAATCAAACAGATTTTTATACATGAGGTTTAATGCTACCTTTGAATGAGCTTTAGGAGGTTTGTGTCAAGGTCCAAACACATGATTCATCACTGCAAAGTACAAGTGACAAAATTAAGATTACTGTGTTTCAATAGAGAGATAAAGAGGCCAATTCTCATCATCACAGCTATTTTTCAAACTCAAACGCCAAGACTGCCTTGAAGGCAAGGGAATTGAGACGTCTCCAGCAACGATTCCACCCTGGAATCCATATGTGTTCGACAATATCAGTTATTACCAATATCAAACAGGGTGTTGTGAAAATATAATAAGATTGATGAAGATATACATCATACAAAATAGGAAGGGTCTTTCCACTGCAGAGGCTGAACACGTCAGGTTATGTGGGGTTATTCCTCTCTGGGCCTGGATCCTTCTACAGCCTGGGGGCCACTAAGGGTGGTTGAATATTTCTCACTAAGACAAATCAGACTCTCTCAGCCCTGCCAGTATTGGGATTGATTGCAGTGATGAAGGAAAAAGAAGAATCGAGAATTTCTCCCAGGTTTTTGGCTTGAGCTGGAGTGGATAT
Organism: Panthera uncia; assembly: GCF_023721935.1. NCBI lineage: Eukaryota > Metazoa > Chordata > Mammalia > Carnivora > Felidae > Panthera > Panthera uncia. The sequence goes on along the minus strand of NC_064811.1, from coordinate 9,834,669 downwards.
GATGCCATGTGCTCAGATAAAAAGGGCTGGGGGAGAAAAGAAATCATAAATGCCTTCTTAAAGCATCACAGATTCACCTTCCTACTTCTTACTCTATTGAGAGCTACAGGTTATACTTTATAGTCAGGTTTTGAAGACAGACTGTTGGGAAAAACAACCACTTGTCTTTCTCTTCTGCAATTCTTTTGATGGGGCTGTCCAGCTGAAGCACTCCAGATAGTGATTCCGAGGCTCGTTTGTTCCCTTCTCTGCTGCCTTCCCCAGTGTCTCTCAGACTATTTTTGTGGGGTTCTAATTTTTTTTCCCTTTGAAGAAACTCGCTCTGATACTGTTATTCAATTTGAACTAACTCCTCAAGCTGAAGTGGGTGCATAAACTTGAACATGGTGTTTCAAAGGCTAGACTTACTGATGGAAGACAGAAGACAAAACAGAAGGTTGATCTTCATACAAGAGAAGTCATACATTAGAGGTGACATACCCAGTACCAAAAGTGGCTTTACGAATGGCCAGGGAAAACAGAATATAATTAGTAGATAATTGCAACATCTGACTTTTAATTCCCCAAATCAATCTTATTTCTTGCCCTTCATTCACTTCAGTTTTGTTCCTTTTGATCTTCAAAGTTGCTCTTCGGTAAATGGGATTTTTCTCTTCCTCGATAATCTCTTCAAGCCTATGGTTCAGGAAACTGAACAAACTTGCCCTGGAGCATAAAGTTAGGCCAGAAGATAGAACCTGACCTTTTCTCCTTATTGCCTTAAAACAGTGCCAGGGATAGACTACTCAGAGTGAAGGCAACACTCAAGATCAGGCAAACAAGCACTGTGATCTGACCATGAAGGTATTATTGAAATTGGTCTTAAAAGATTTCACTCTTCCCAGGAATTGGCAGCCCCTTCACATTCTTCTGAGGATTGGTAGGACTTCAAGAATAAGAAAGGGAGGGAAGAAAGCAAATATTACAATATCCTAACAAAGCAACAGAGGCTAATATGGTTCAAAAAGTCCTTTCATATATGTCAACTCATTTAAGTTTGACAACAACACTTTGCAGAAGGCATTACAGAAAGATCACAGAGGCTGAAAAAGTCACATGTTTAGTAGTGGGGTAGGTGAAATTAAGACCCAGAGCTCTCAATATCTGAAGATCATTCTGCTATCACTGTCTTAAGAGGAGAGAATGAGTCACAGACCCTGATCTTAAACTATTGAACTACAACTAGTTTCGTAAGAGAAGGTAAATCAATTTCAGATTTGAGAACTAACCCCTTACCCACAAAAAACATTTAATGAGAATATATTAGGATTCTCCAAAGAAAGAGAACCAATAGGATGTGTGTGTGTGTGTGTGTGTGTGTGTGTGTGTGTGATTTATGATAGGGAATTGCTTGTGGTATTATGGAGACTAGCAAGTCCAAACTATGCAGCAGGTTGAAGACCCAGGAGACAGGAAAGCCAATGGTACAGTTGAAGTCTGAAGGCCATCTGTTGGAAAATTCTTTCCTGCTCAGGGAGGTCAGTCATTTTGTTCTATTCAAGCCTTCCGCTAATTGGAGGAAGCCCATGCACATACAAGCAGTCTGCTTCACTCAAGTCCACGGATTTAAATTTCCATCTCATCCGAACATACTCTCATAGACACACCCAGAATAATGTCTCACCAGTTATCTGGGTACCCTGTAGCCTAAGCATTTTTTTTTTTCTCTTTTTGACTTTCTAAAACTCAAGGAGATTAACATCTTAAGAAATCTCAATAAAGCATGACCCAGATTGTTAATTAATTGTTCAGATTTCATGGGATGTAAAACAAAAGGGTTAGTGGGAAACATGGATCCAAAAACTGAGAACTTATAAACCACCATGCAAATGAATTTGGAATTTGTTTGCATGACAATAAGTTGTCATCAAAGGGTTTTGGCCCTCTGGTGATACTAGAAAGTATGGAAGGGAGATGAGTAAAGCTGGAGACAGAGAGACCAATCAGGAGGCTTCATCTTTGACTGGAACCAGAAGATAGCACATCACAGGCTACATTCCAGGCACGGTAAGCCTTCTCATACGTTGATTCATTTAACCTGCAATAACCTTGTGAAGTAGGTTCTGTTACTTTAATTTTCCCTATTTCACAGAAAACAAAGCACAAAAAGTTCAGTAGCTTGTTCAAATAACAAGGCTAAAATGCCGTAGATCCAGAATTTCAACGCTGGTAGCTTAACTGCAGAAACCACGCTTGTAACCATTAAGCTGTGTTAAATCCCGGTAGTTCTGATGATGATGGAAAGGAGGTAGAGACAGATTAAGATAGTGAGGGAGGGACAGAGGACCTTGGTTGAGACCCCAGGGTTCTAGGTTAAATGTCTTACAGAATTAGTGTCATTAACCTAAAGAGACTAAGGGAGAGGCAAAGACACTGTTGGGGTGGCCGAAAAGGAAATAATGAGCTCAGTTTTGAAAACTGAGTATTCAGTGAAATATCAAAGTAGAGATGTACCAAAGGCAGATTGGTATACAATTCCAACTAGTGAAAAGCATCAACAGGGGGACACTTGGGCTTAGAAAGAACATAATCTTCGCATGTAAATTGACTCTTGTTAAGGCTGTTTAGTTGGTCTTTCAACTTGATGACCATTTGTTAATTTATAAGGAGAAATAGAACCATCAGATAGAGCAAACTTATGAATGCCAATTAGCACTTTCTTTCCCTGTAGACTTGCTCCATGGGAAGCTATACCATACTCAAAAGCTTGCTTGGTAAGCATAGGTTTAGAACAAAAGGAATTATTTACAAAATATTTATTTATTAAAATACCCCAAACTAGTAAGGTACCAAGTAAAGGTATTTTATCAGGCCCTGGATTCTGATAGATCTCAGTTTGAATTTCAGTATCGACACATACTAGTTGAGTCAAAGTAGGAAAGCTATACCAGTTTCCTTCTATGTTTAGTGGCAATGATAACGATATCTATAGGGTTTTTTGTGATGATGAACGGAGCTACTATATGTAAAAACACCTAGCCAAAGTCTGATGGAAAGTATCGAATAATGTATGTTGACCATTATTATGATAATGATTAAGAAATTATTACCCATCTCTAGAAGGGGCATGTTGAAGGACCACAGCCTTTTCTCCCCAAGACCATGTTCCAGGAAGATCTGTAAAGCACTCCTACGCCTACTTACTACTGGATATCTCTCTTCTTCAAAACGCTGAGAATTTTAGCCGAAATCAAGAGACGAGCTTGGCATGAAATATTCTGCAGCCATCAAAAATGATGCAAGTGTAGAATTGTTTTTACAAAATGACATGTTGTTCCAGTAAAAAAAGAAATGAGAAACGGCTTTCATTCTTAATTACATTATTGTGTATTCTGTAATCTTTCCAAATTAACCAATATCAATTATGATTCAAAATTTAGGTGGAACCATAGAACTCCAAGCTGTACTTACTAAAATACCAGTGGTAGGGCTAAGTGTTTGTGTATTGATAAAGTTCTGTGCATGAATATCGTGTGCAAAATTATGGACTATCACTTTATATGGAAACTATCCAGAGGAAACATTCCAGTGTACTGAATGGTTATTTGTGACAGGCGTGTTTTGCACACCTCAACTTGATTTCTCTTTGTGACAATCACGTGACTTAGACACCATTATTACCTCAATTTTATGATGAAACTAAGCACGGAGAATTAGTATAACTTTCCCATGAATACACACACCACCGGCAAAAGCTGTCCAATACCAGTACTCACCTTCAGCCTTCATGCTAGGTAGCTTCTCAATAAAACATGCGTAAAACTGGGGTGCCTCGGTGGCTCAGTTGGTGAAGTGTCCGACTTCGGCTTAGGTCATGATCTCGCAGTTGGTGAGTTTTGAGTCCTGCATTGGGCTCTGTGCCGACAGCTCAGAGCCTGGAGCTTGCTTCAGACTCTGTGACTCCCTCTCTCTCTGCCCTTCCCCCACACACGCTCTGTCTCTGTCTCTCAAAAAATAAATAAATGTTTAAAAAAAATTAAATAAAAAAAAACATGCGTCAAACCAAAATGGTGAAATATGAGTACACATGTAATGAGCTGACGGTCTTCATCCTTTTCCCAGCCTCCCTGAGCCTGATTCCATCCTGGAACGACAGTCATAGCTTGGAATACGGAAAAGAAAGGCAGAAGGAAGCCAAAAAACAAAACAAAACAAAACAAAAAAACAAAAAACAGGGAAGAATATGAGGAAGGATCTTCCTCAAAGCTGCCTGTGGCTTCCCAGAAGGAGAGGAGGAAAACAAAAGCCTCCTCTCCTCATTAGCAGTCAAATTACTCTGCTGATATTAACTGGAAACATTTGTTAAATTTCACAGACTCACAAAGATAAATAAATAAAGCGCTGGAGAGAGGATTCTGGGAAGATGAGGAAGCAAGAAGCAACAGAAATCCGACCCTACAATTGCACCAGCAGAATCTGTCTGATGTAACGATCTTGGAACTCTGGAGTCTACTGAAAGCGGTAACTTCCAGGGGAAGGCTTTGATGGTAAATTGCAGTTCATGTGGTCAATTTCAACTCCTAGCCCGGTGGCCCGTGCCCATCGCCCACCCTTCAGCCCTGCCACAGGCAGCTGCACATAGGTTCCTGGGGCAGTTTATACACAGCTTGCAGGAGCCGGGTGGGCGGGAAGGATTCAGTTTTCCAAATATCAGTGATCTGTGCTCTGATTTCCGATTGCCTATTCTGATCACAAAAGGGTAAAGGGGCAATGGTCATTGTTACTGTCCCTCTTCCCGTTGTTGCAAGCCCCTGCACCTGTGGCTGAAGTGACAGCCAAGGCATGAAAAGGTCAGAACTTTTACTTTGCCCCCCCCTCTTTATTCTACTCTTTGTCTCCTTTTGAGAGACAGACATGAAGAACTACGACATTCAAAGCAATTTCATATGGGGGGGGGGGAATTATAAAGTCACCACACATGCCCAGAAGGCATAAGATCAGAAAAGACCTCAGAAGATGTAGAAGTTCTTAGGTTTACACCTTAGGCTGATCCTTGGGACAGAGAGCCTATGACCATCAAACAAAAACTAAATAGCACACCCTTGGGGGGTAGGGGAGAACCGAGTTTCCGGAATTATATCATTAGGTATAAAGATCCAGGTTTAAAAAAAATCACAAAGTGTGCCAAAAAAACAAACAAGCAAGGGGAGCCCGGGTGGCTTCGTGGGTTAAGCGTCTGACTGTAGCTAAGGTCATGACCTCACAGTTCATGAATTCCAGCCCCATAATGGGTTCTGTGCTGACAGCCCAGAGCCTGGAGCCTGCTTTGGATCCTATGTCCCCCTCTCTCTCTGCCTCTCCCATTTGCACTCTGTCTCTCTCTCTCTCATAAATAAATAAACGTTTAAAAAAAATAAAAAATAAAAAAAAGGCAAACAAGCATTTGGCCTATTCAAAGGAGAAAAAAAATCCAACAGAAAGTGCCTCTGGAACAGACCTAATGGAAGAAGTACTAAACAACATTTTTAAATAACTGATGTTTGTTTATTTATTTATTTATTTATTTATTTAAATTCCAGTTGCTTAGCAAACAGTGTAATACTAGTTTCAGGTGTACAATACAGTGATTCAACACTTCCGTACGTCACCCTGTGCTCCTCACCAGTGCCCTCCTTCATCCCCATCACCTGTTTCGCCCCTTCCCCCACCCACCTCTCTTCTGGTAACTACTAGTTTGTTCTCTATAGTTAACAGTCTGTTTCTTGATTTGCCTCCCTCTCTCCCCTTTGTTTTCTTCTGCTCATTTGCTTTAATTCTTAAATTACACCTAGGAGTGGTATCATATTGCGCTGTTCTGTAGCTGACTTCTTTCATTTATTATTATACTCTAGCTCCCTCCATGTTTTTGCAAATGGCAAGATTCCATCCTTTTTTATGGCTGCATAAGATTCCATTGTATATCTATACCATATCTTCTTCCTCTATTCATCAGTTGATGGATACCTGAGCTGCCTCCATATCTTGGCTATTGTAAATAATTTTACTATAAACACAGAGGTGCATGTATCCCTTTGAATTAGTTTTCTTTTTCTATTTTTGGGTAAATACCCGGTAGTGAAATCACTGGATCACAGGATAGTTCTATTTTTAACTTTTTGAGGCACCTTCCTAATATTCTGCACAATGGCTGCACCAGTCTGCATTCCTACCAACAGTGCATGAGTGTTCCTTTTTCTTCACACCCTCACCAACACTTGTTTTTTGTGTTTTTTATTTTAGTCATTCTGACAGGTGTGAGGTGATATCTCATTGTGGTTTTGATTTGCATTTCCCTGAATGATGAACAATGTTGAACATCTTTTCATGTGTCTGTTGGTCATCTGGCTGTCTTCTTTGGAGAAACGTCTGTTTATGTCTTCAACAAATGGTGGTGGGGAAAAAAAAGAATGAAACTGAACCACTTTCTTACACCATACACAAAAATAAACTCCAAATGGATTAAAGATTTAAACGTCAGATCTAAAACCGTAAAAATCCTAGAAGAGAGCACAGGCAGTAATGTCAATATTTTTCTAGATATATCCTATGAGGCAAGGGAAATAAAAGCAAAAATAAACTATTGGAACTATATAAAAATAAAAATCTGCACACAGAAGGAAACAACCAACAAAACTAAAAGGCAATATACTGAATAAGAGAAGCTATTTGCAAATGACATGTCTGATAAAAAGTTAGTATATAAAAAATATAAAAAACTTATACAACTGAAGACACAAAAACAAACAAGCCAAATGAAATAACTGTCTTTGGGCACCTGGGTGGCTCAATCAGTTAAGCATGTGACTCTTGGTTTCGGCTCAGGTCACGATCTCACAGTTCGTGAGTTCAAGCCCCACATCAGGCTCTGTGTTGATGGCACAAATTCTGCTTGGGATTCTCTGTCTCCCTGTTGCTCTGCTCCCAATCCTTTCCTCTCTCTCAAAAATAAACAAGTAAACTTTAAAAGTAAATAAAATAAAATAATTGTCTTAATGATGCTCAAAGAGCTAAAGGAATATATGGATATAGTCAAGAAAGTGATGTATGAACAAAATGGAAATATGAAGCAATAGAAAACCTAAAAAGTAACCTAATACAAGTGCTAGAGATGCAAAGTATAATCGCTGAAATGAATGTTCACTAGAGAGATGCAAAGGAAGATTTGAGCTGTCAAAATAATCAGTAGACTTCAAGATAGGACAATGGAATGTATCATCTAAAGAATATAAAGAAAAGAAGATTGAAGAAGGGTGAATACGGCCTAAGGTACCCATGGGTACTGGAACAACATATGCATTCTGGGAGTGCCAGAAAGAGAAGAGAGAGGGAAAAAGAGGCAGAGTGAATATTTGAAGAGATAATGGCTGTAAACTTCCCAGACTTGATGGAAGGCATGAATATAAATATCCAAGAGTCTCATTAAACTCCAATTCGGATGAATTCAGAGATCCACAGCAAGATACATTATAAGAAACTGTGAAAGCCAAAGAGAAAGGAAAATTTTTAATTTTTTTTTAACATTTAACATTTATTTATTTATGAGAGAGAGACACAGAGTGTGAGCAGGGAAGGGGCAGAGAGAGAGGGAGAGACAGAATCCCAAGCAGCCTCCAGGCTCCGAGCTGTCAGCACGGAGCCCGGAGAAAGGGAACTTTGAAAGCAGCAAGAGAGAAGCAACTCATCATACCCAAAGTTGCTTCAATAAGATTATTAGAAGATTTCTCATCAGAAACTTCAGAGGCCAGGAGGCAGTGGGCCGATATATTCAAAGTCTAAAACAAAGACAAACTAACACACAAAACACAAAAAAACTGTCAACCAAGAATCCTTGGTAGAACTGCCCTTCACACTGAGGGCGAAACTGAGATAATCCCAGGTAAAGAAAAACTGGGGATATTCATTACCACTACGTCTGCCCCACATACTATGCTCAAAGGAGGCTTGCAGGTTGAAATGAAAAGACACTAGACAGTAACCCAAAGCCCTGTGGAAAAATAAAAGTTATAGCAGAGATGAATACACAGGCGATTTTAAAAGCTAATATTAGGATAACAATGGTGGGCAACTCTACCTTGTGTTTTCTACCTGTTAAATTTAAAAGACTAACATATTTTTTAAATAACTTGACTTGGAACTCCATACTTTATTTTCTGTATAATATAAGAGACTAATTCATTAGGCATTATTAATCTCTGGTTTGGGACCTGTCATGTTAAAGGTGTAATTTTGCGGCATCAACAACTGAAAGTGATGAGGACAGAGCTGTGAAAAGAGTGGATATGTTGTATGTTATTGAAGATAATGTGGTACAAATTAAAATTAGAGTGTTATACCTTTAAGATGTTAAATGAAATTCCATGGCAACCACAAAGAAAAGAACTAAAAAATATACAAGGAAGGAAATGAAAAAGAACTGTAAACATTTCACTACAAAAAAATCAATTGAACACAAAAGAAGACACTAATGCAGAAATTTGGAGACAAAAAAACTATTAAGTATGTAGAAAAAAATACCAAAATGACAGAAGGAAGTCTCTTCTTACCAATAATTACTTCAAATTTAAATACATTAAACTCTTCAATTAAAAGGCAGGGGTTTTCAGAATGGATAAAAACATTATCCAGCTATAACAGCCATCTGTGAGAGGCTCGTTTTATTTTTATTTTATTTTTTTTATTTTTTAAATGTCTATTTTTGAGAGAGAGAGAGAGTGGGGGTAAGGAGGGGCAGAGAGAGAAGGAGACAGAGGATCCAAGGTGGGCTATGTGCTGATAGCAGCAAGCCCATTGTGGAACTTGAGCTCATGAACTGTGAGGTCCTGACCTGAACTGCAGTCTGATGCTCAACCGACTGAGACACCCAGGCACCCATATAAGAGATTCATTTTAGACCCAAAGACACAAAATAGGTGCAAAGTGAAAAGATAGTAACCAAAATTGATCAGGGGTGACTACAATAATGTCAGATGAAAGAGGCTTTAGGTCCACAAAGATTATGAGCGCTTAAAAAAGGCATTTTATGTTAATAAAATGTTTACTTAATATAACAAGCAGATAAATCAATTATAAACATTTACACATCTAATAACAGACCATCAAAATATATAAATGAAAAATGGACAGCACTGAAGGGAGAAACAGACAGTTCTACCAATAATCATTGAGAGTTCAATACCCCACTCTCAATAATGGATATAACAACCAGACAGAACATTTGTAACAAAGCAGAGGACTTGGAAAACATAACCAAGTAGACACCATATACAGAACACTCTCCCCAACAACAACAGAATGCACATTCTTCTCAAGCGCATGTATAAAAAATTCCAAGGTATACTATAGGTTACTTCACAAATTAAGTCTCAATAGATTTTTCAAAAATAGATATCAACCACAGCATCTTCTCCTACCACAAATGATGAAGTTACAAATCAGTAATCAGAAAATTCAAAAATTTGGGAAAATTATACAACACACTTGTAAACACCAATGGATCAAAGAAGAAATAACAAGGGAAATTAGAAACTGGTTAGAGATGAATGAAAACCAAACAACGACATGCCAAAACTTACAGAACACGTGAACGCAGTGTTGAGGGGAAATTCAATTACAAACACTTACATTAAAAAAAAAAAAAAAAAAGACCTCAAAATAACAACCTGCTTTTTCAACATAAAGAGCTAGAAAAAAGAAAATACAAACTAAAGCCAAATCTAGAGAAATGAAAAAAAAATAATAAAGAATATAGTTAAGTGCAACAGAGAATAGAAAAATCATAGAGAAAATCAACAAAGCCAAAAGATGGTTCTATGAAAAGATTAAAAAAAAAAAAATGGCAAGCCTTTAGCTAGATGGACTAAGAAAAGAGAGGAGACTCAAATTACTAAAATCAGAAATGAAAGTGGGACCATAACTACTGATTGTACAGAAATAAAAGAATTACAAGAAGGTACTATGCGCAATTGTAAGCCAACAAATTGAATAACCCAGATGAAATGGGCAAATCCCTAGAAACACAAAACTTACAAAACCAAACTATGAAGAAATAGAAAATCTAAATTGACCTATAACTAGTGAGGAGATTGAAGCAGTAATCAAAAATCTCCCAACAAAAAAAAAGTCCTGAACCTGATGGTTTCACTGGTGAATTTTACCAAAACTTTAGAGAATAGTCATGACCACCAATTCTTCTCAAACTTTCCCAAAAATTAAAGAGGAGGTGACACTCCCTAACTCCCTTTTATGAGGCTATCTGTGCTATCTGTACCCAAAGGCACTACAAAGACCCATATCCTTTATAAACATTGATGAAAAAAATGCTTAACAAAATATTAACAAACTGAATTCAGCAGCATATTAAAAATGACTCATAACATATCGATATTGAGTATGATTATTGTCCTGGAATGCAAAGGTTTATCAACATATGAAAATCAATCGATATAATACACCAGATTAATAGAATAAAAGCAAAAAAGAACACGACCATCTGAATGCAGTAAGAGCATTTGACAAAATTTGACAAAATGATTTAAAAAACATGCAACAAACCAGGAAAAGAAGGAAACTACCCCCAACGTATTAAAATCCATGTATAAAAAAACCCACAGCGCACATCATACTGAATGGTGAAATTTAGGAAGGAAATTCTCATACGTGCTACATGCTGCTACGTGGGGGAAGCTTGAGGACATTCTGCTAAGTGAGAGAGCCAGTCGCAGAAAGACAAATACTGCATGATTCCACTTTCATGAGATACCTAACGTGGTCTTCATCATAGCACAGAAAGTAGAGAGGTCATTACCAAGGGCCAGGGAAGGGAGGAATGGGGAGCTGTTATTTAGTGGGTATAGAGTTCCCATACTACAAAGTGAAAAAGTTCTAGAGATGAATGGCGATGGTGGTACAACAGTGTGAATGTACTTGACATTGCTGAACCGTGCACTCAAAATACCGAAGAAAGCAAAAAGGCTAACATTTGCAGACCTCAGAGGGGTCATGAACAAGTGAACTAATATTCCCAGTTGAAACATCGGAAATGACTCTTATTCAGCTGTTTATAAAATACTTATTGAGACCCCACAACAACACTAGAGTTGTGGAGATGCCTTCAAAGGGCTCGCAGCCCAGGGGGTAAACCCAGAAATCACGGTGGAGCAAGAACGATAATGGGAGTCTGTACAAAGTACAACGGGAGAGGTGAGATCATTCTGATTTGGAGATGAGAAAAGGGGGGTCGAGAAGGTTCTCATGGAAGAGTGTCACAGCGAGGGCTGGGCTCAAATGCATCTAGCCCTAAATGCAGGAAGACCAAGTGGAAGGGGCACTCAAAGCCAAGAGCATGGTCAGTGCTAAGGACTGCAGCATCAAAGGTCCATTCTAGCTACCTGCATGTAAGAGAGGGCTCCACCGTGTGGCACAAACTGAAGGAATCCCACCTGGAGTGTGGACTGTGTATTGTCTGGTGAGCTGCTTAATCTCTCTAAAAGTTACCCTCATCATCAGCAAAATGGAGATAATAATCCCTACCTTATAAGGGTATTATGAAAATTAGCCGTGCTTAGGGATGTTTATAGTTTGACACACATGGGGGCCCATGGGAAGTACCCACTGACTTACAGCCCCTTATGGCGACTGTTCATTCCTCACAGAATACACACCAGACGAGCCTCCTGGCTGGACCTCACAACACGCCCATTGAGCATGGGGACCACGGCTGACAGAGAGGATGCTGAAATGGCCTGTCAAAGAGCCGCTCTCCAGACCTTCCAAGTGAAAAGTTGGTGAAGGCTGCTAAAGGCCAGTGAGGCATGACCCTGAGAACTTTCCCTCACCCAGCAGACTTCTCCAGAGCCATAAATCAACTCCCAGCACTCCAGCCATGGAAACTTTAGGAGGCTGGAGGTTGTTTTTCTTTCTCCAAATCAGCACCCCGCCCTCATCCCGGACATGGAAATAAGTTACTGATTCCAATTGGTGCAGGGCCAGGTCAGATGACCTCTCACACTGCAGGGGGCATCCGCCTGGAGGGGAATGTGCATTCACGGGAGAAATTCTTAGTCATGATGCAGGAAGTGAGCTAAAAAAATTAAAAAATAAAAAAATAACAAGACTTCTAGAGTCTCAGACTTCTCCTTCGGGATGAAAATCCCTCCAATACCAGCCGCCCCACCCTAGTCTTGGTGTGAACCCTGCAATCATCTTGACCCCATCTCTCCCTTTCACACCATCCTTTTGAAACTGATTCTGGTTCCTCCCCTATTTACCTCTATTTCACACCGTCAAATGTTTGCACAAGAGAATCCCTTGGCATAGCTGAACACCTTTCCACTCCTTTCAGCTAATTAGCTTCTATGTACTCTTCCAAAAAAAAAAAAAAAAAAAAAAAAAAAAAAAAAGGCTCAGCTCAAACTTGATTTCCTCCCCCAATGAAGTTTCCTTGGCCGCTCCCTTCCCACTCAGGTTCCAATACTCCACATCTGAGGTCCATGTTCATTCAACAAATACTTGGCCATCACCCACGGGCTGACAAGCCCTACATTTTCATGGTATTCTGTGGATGTTCACTTATCAGGTAGTATCACGCTATTTTCCATCATTTATTTATCCATCTTTCCCACTTGAAGGAACGTTGCTTAATAGCAGGGACCGAGTTTCATTCTTGTCCATTTCTCAGTGCCTAGTGTAATATATTCAATATGTTTCTAGTGAAATAAGGAAGGAATGGAGAGATGAAAGGAAGGAGCTAGATGGATAGCCTGGAAGGATGGAGGGAGAGAGAGATAGAAAAAGAAAGAGAGAGGGAGAGGGAGGGAGGGAGGGAGGAAGGGATGGAGGGAGGGAAGGTGGGAGAGAAGGATGAATCTCCCAAATCTTCCCTCGCTCTCACCACCTACCCCCACAGGGGACACATCTAGTTTCCTAGGCAGTTTCTCCTTTGTGCTGAAGGGATCTGTACCTTGTTTTCGGTGCCCCTTGACTAGAATCCTTCTCAAGCCCGCAATTTGCTCTAAACGAGCACCTCTTAGACACCTTTTGATATGATATTGCCGAAGAGCATGTGTTTTGGACGCCTCCCAACACCTGTTTACTTCCCTCTGTTACTTACAATCCCTCTGATGTTAGGAAAGTTATTTTACGTCTTTGCCTCATTTTGCTCATCTGTAAAAACAGTATTTATTATACCCACCTTGGAGGTAAGAGTAAAAGGACATGAGGAATGTTTGAGTTGCGGGGACTTTTATTAGAGCCTAAAGCAGTCAGCAGGGGATCTCTCAACTCTCAGAGTTATTATGAGATTTTTCTCAGTTTCATTCACTTCTTGAAAACCCAAGGAAGTTTTCTAAGTAAACATCGTAAAAAATGTCTCCTTCTGCTTCTCACAATCGCACACCGAGTGCGCTAATAAAATCCGACTTCCTCTTGGCTCAACATATGACTCCCTCAGCTTAAATATTCCCTGCTAAATGGATGTCTTAAAAGTCCTTGGGAAAAAATATTTGCATTAAATGTGCCAAGAAAATAAATACATACCTACAGCATAACAGGAGTAAATTCAGATTAGTGAGAAAAACATCAAGTTCACAGCAAATAAATAGGCAATGCTAATTCCTGCTAGAAGACAGGCAACGCGCAGAGAGGTCAACCACAGCAGACTTCCAAACGTGGTTACACCTTCACTCACTCTCTGACCCTTAGAAATCTACTGAATTTCTCTAGGCCTCACTTTCCCATCCACAGCCTAGATGCGACAACAATATCTTCGTAAGAAAGGTACACGGTGGATTAAATGAATACTAACACTAGACTCAGGACCGACTGCCTAGAACATAGTAAATGCCCAGTAAATTGTAGCTTTCTTATTTTTCACAGAAATGATACATTTTCCTCGGATCCAAAGATAGGCAAATTTCAATATTAATGAGATGTCATTTATACCTTCTATACCAGAAAATTTATTACGGTGACAATACCCACCACAGGCAGTGAAGTTAAGAAGCTGATCTGTTTATACTCTTCTCATATATTGTTTCAAGCCTTTAAAAAAAAAAAAAGTACACAGGTTGAGAGTCATGCAGAGACTTCGAGAAGTATAACAGCGTTTTCGCCCGAAACTCGACACCTGGCTATTTATCCTAAAGAAGGAATTTCCAGGGGTGCCTGGTGGTTCAGTTGGTGAAGCGTCCAACTTCAGCTCAGGTCATGATCTCACGGTTTGTGAGTTCGAGTCCCACATCAGGCTCAGTGCTGACAGCTCAGAGCCTGGAGCCTGCTTTGGATTCTGTGTGTGTGTGTCTCTCTCTCTCTCTACCCCTCCCCCACTCTCACTCTCTCTGTCTCTCTAAAAAACAAATAAAACATTAAAAAAAACTTAAAGAAGGAATTTCCAGCTCTCCTGAGGACCTCTGTGGTTGCATCTTGGAAGTAGAGGAAAAGTAAGCTTTGTGTTTGACCATTCTACATCTACTAAGTATATGCAATATTTTTGGCAGAAAGGAGGGTCGGTTTTTCTTCCTAAATAAATAAGCGAGCATATCATTTGGAAACTGGTGTTCAAAGGCCATGGTCCAAAATAAAAAGGTTATAAACACAGTGAATTTCAATTAAGCATAATGAATTTTTAATTCTAAATAAGATCGAAAGAAAAGTAGACTAAATATCCAACAGGGTGTAAAAAAATTTTTAAATGGACTGTTCACTTGATGAATGGCTAGCAATTTTAAAAAACATAATCACTATAAGGACTAAATTCTAACAGAATAACAGAAATAGATAACGAAGGAGCTGTGGAAGGAAAGCCTACACCTCAGCGCTTGTGGCTGATTATTCACCAGACTCAGAACTGCACGTTCACGGAGAACGTGGGAAAAGACTGCAGCGTCCATTGTGTGAAAGGAACAGAATTCAATACCCTCTATACCCATCATGGTGATGACGTTAACCTAACTCTTTGTGCTCACGGTCAGGGGTGATAAGAGAACGTTAAAATGAACAACAACAAAAATTTGGTTATCGGAGATGGACAAGTGAATTGTTTTCTTTTTTTCTTCTGGATTTTTTTTCTTTCCTCTTTCCTCTTTTCTCTTTTCTCTTCCCTTCCCTTCCTTTCCTTTATTTTTTCCTTTTCTTTTTGTTCGTTTCTTTCAGATTAGTCTTGTAATAAAAGAAAACTAAACCCTAGTCTGAGAATAAATGTGTCATAAAATGCCATCATTTCCAGTTTGAAAGAGAACAACCAAAGGGCTCTCCGGTTAAAAAAAAAAAAAAAAAAAAAAGCCTCATAAGCAGATTGCTGAAAATAAACCATTTTATAGTAAAAATTCTTGTGGTGGCTGTTATTTTTTAAATTAATAGAAGCACACCAATTCCAAGGCTCCAAATAGAAACTGAGAATTCCAGCAGCCTCCCAGCCACGACTGTGCCTGGCTCCTCCTCCTCCTGGTTTTACTCCGCAGCCAGAGTGATCTTTCAAAAACATATCAGGTTGTGTTACTCCCTCGATTAAAAAAAAAAAAAAAAAAAAAAAAAAAAGTCCAGGGGTTTCTCACCGCACTTAACAAAATACAGTAAAACCTTGGATTGCAAGTAACTTGCTCTGCGAGTGTTCCTCAAGACGAGCAAACATTTCTAATAAATTGTAACTTGATTACCAAGCAATGTCTTGCCATACAAGCAGTACGTGAGGCCAAAGTCACATGACCACAACTGAGCCAATGGTTCTTCTCTCTCTCTCTCTCTCTCTCTCTCTCTCTGCGGGATTGTGGGTGATATCTCCCACGCTCGGATGCTCAGTCTCAGGTCACGGTGTTTGGCAGAAATCAGTGATTTTTTCAGAACGTTGGAAGGTGCCCACAACTGGCACTGGTGGATTTTTTTGTCACTTCAAAGCACCTATGGACAGTTCTTTCCTTTTCCATACAAGAGGAAGCTTAGGAATGCTTTGCTTCTCTCTAGGTCAGGCTGCCTGCAGGTGTAGACCCTTCCTCTGCTGCCTTATGGCCAGTTACATTCACTACAGAATATGACAAGAGTTTATTAATAC
Organism: Panthera uncia; assembly: GCF_023721935.1. NCBI lineage: Eukaryota > Metazoa > Chordata > Mammalia > Carnivora > Felidae > Panthera > Panthera uncia. Next base: position 9,818,609 of record NC_064811.1, on the reverse strand, counting down.
TGAACTGTAGTCAGCATCCGTGCGAGCATATACAATGGCCCCATGCAGAAAAAGATTCCATGAAGAAAAGGAGCCCATAGATAGCAGTGATTGTGTTAGTGATAATGAAAATTGTCCTACACAATAACCCTCCTCTCTATTGCTTCCTTCACACCAGTCATGAATGTTTTCAAAGGTAAGTGCAGGTGAATTTGTTTCTTTTTACTTATATTTGGCATTTTCTTTATTATTTTCTATTATATTACAGTATCACAATCATTTTTATGTGAATATTTTTGGGTTGTGGAATGAATCATCCGAGTTTCCATTATTTCTTATGGGGAAATTCTCTTTGATATACAAGTGCTTTGGATTGCACGCATGTTTCCAGAACGAATTGTGGTCACAAACCAAGGTTTTACTGTACTCCAGACTCCTTACCATTCCCGTGTATCCCTGCCAGGGTCTTTGCACACGCTGTTCCATTGCTTTGATAACATTTGCTGCTCAGCTTTTTCTCCAAACGGTTCTCCCTACAAATTATCAGTACACTGTTGAACCCCTGCAACTCGCGGTTCTCCCTACAAATTATCAGCAAACTGTTGAACCCCTGCAACGTACCAGGCCCCGACCACCATGAAAGTGGTCAGCCCCCGCATCCACAGAGCTGACGGTTTCCCGGAGCCCTCAGGAAGTAAAACAGACAAGCACAAGTCACTGGGACATGTGTGGTGGGCACTGGAGAGACGGATGTAGCAGGGGCCCTGGAGTTACAGAACCAAGTCTTGCAGGAACCCCGGGGAGGGAACTTCAGAGGAAGAGACATCTAAGCTGAAAGATGGCCAAGGGCTAGCTGCGGAAGTGCTAGGCAAATTGCTCTAGCCACAGGGACCGGGGAAGAGCATGTCTCATCTGGGAACTCAAAGTGGTTTGCTCTAGTTGCTACAGCCTACTGGATTCATCCAGAACGCTGCATGCACAGATAGTGAAGATCTTAGTTATCATCTGATTTAGATGAATCCAGGGATCTTACCAAGAGCACTGCATACACATGCGGGTCACTGGCCAAAAAACAGTTCTGCACTGCTTTCCTCACAGCTCTATAGACACCCAATGCCGACCTCACTTCCCTCCTTCCTGGTTCCTCAGGAAAGAGATGGTGGATCCTCAGGCCTCTGAATGCAATCCTGACAGACCCCTTCTCTTTCTAGACTACTCAAGAGTGTCTGGGTCAACCCAGTCATCCAAACTGCCTCTGGAATAAGGAAGCCCAGAAGCCTCAAGGAGATTGGATTCTATGCTTAACCTACAAGACCTCAAGGGGCAAGAGAACAAAGGCATGGTCATGAACTTTGAAAAGCTCTGCCTTCCACCCCACCTTCCGGGTGTGGCCTCTGAGCTGTGCACAGAGAGAGATTGTGTGTAGGACTGAATGTGTTTTCTCATGTTCTCACCCCTGTTGACTAATACTAAAATGAGGGGCAGGTTGGGATGACGTAGAGGGCAGAAATCGCTCGCATTCTCAATAATAAGCAGCCCTTGGGGCACCTGGTGGCTCAGTCAGTTGAGCGTCCGACCTCGGCTCAGGTCATGATCTCATGGTTCGTGAGTTTGAGCCACGCTTTGGGCTCTGTGCTGACAGCTCAGAGCCTGGAGCCTGTTTCAGATTCAGTGTCTCCCTCTCTTGCTGCCCCTTCCCTGCTCGTTCTCTGTCTCTTTCTCTCTCTTTCTCTCTCAAAGATAAATAAACATAAAAAAATTTAAAATATATGTATATATAAGCAGCCCCTAGGAAGAGCCTGAGATGCCAAGCAACTTGGTCCCTACCCTGCTCTTAGTTCAGCTGCTGTAACAAAATACCACAGATTGGGTGGATTAAACCACAGACATTTAAGAAAGGACAACTAGGTTTGGGAGACCCCCACTGAAAGGAGGAGGGTGTTGCTGGCAGGGAGAAGGCAGTGCCGAGGGGTGAAGCCACGGGGAAGCACTGGTGGAGAGCAAGGGTGAGCTGAGCAGCCCAGCCCTCCCCTCCTGTGATGGCACATCTCATCACAGTGCCTTGTACAGACTCAGCACTGTCCGTGCACAAGGGATCGGGTCACCAGTTGTGAGATCCAAACTCTGCCTTTGGATTTCAAAGCTCTTTGAGGAGGTCTGTGCTTCTGTGTCCCCAAAATAATTTTCTCTCCTGTCACATGAAAAGTATCTGAAAAGAGAAACCCATTTAAAAAAAAAAAATGAATCAGGAGGAAACCAGGCCAACTCGAAGCTCCCTTCCAGGGAAACTCCGTGCTTTTCCATTCAATTTTGGGGGTGAACTCACACTTGTGGAAGGAAATTGGGTAGCAGCAGAACTGGGAATTGTCGCTGTTTTCTGAAACATGGTAATTGGCAAAGGAGCACTGTGTGAACATTGTTCCAAACAAGACTGTCAGGAGAGGAGCCCCTGCCACTATGGCCACTGTAGATAAAGGGTCTATGTTCAGAGACATCATTGTGAAGATTCAGATGAAGGGGTAGAATTAGTGAAATAATAGAAGTTAATTTCTGTTTTCTTTTTTCTCAGCGAATGAGGCATATAATTAAGTCAAATCATCTTCACCCACTCACACGTATGCAGAGCACATGTGCACATGTGCAAGCACCTACACACACACACACACACACACACACACAGCCTCCTTCGGGTCTCTGTTCACAAACACTCACACTGGAAGAGCAGTGAGCAGTGACACAAAAATAACCAGTTCTGCATGAACAGAATCACCATCTCTCATTCCACACTCACCACTGTTTTGTGACATTGGCCAGTTGCTTTGTTGGGAACTCCTTTGCTGTAAAGGATTTACAACAGGTGGTGATTTAGATAGCAAATGTGGATTCCAGTCCCAGATACCTCAGAGCGCGCTGTGTGAGCTCACCCTGGCCCTCAGTTCCCCCACCATGCACCTGCAATGACAATAGGGAACGGGGCAGTGTTCTTACCTTAAGGATGTTGGTTTTCCCAATGGAGAAACTAACAGCTAGTGTAGATGGAAACACCCTCTCTCTGTGCTGTGGAATTGCCGAGACGAGACTAACACACTTGCCCCCTGGAGAACATTTGCTTCTTGTCTGCACTCTTGTTCAGCTGGATGATCAGCCCCAGCACACTCATGAACCAAAGTGTCTGGGAAGGCTGCTGGATCCTGAGCCCCAAGAGGCTGAGACCAAGAGCTCTGTCAGGGCCTTCCATTTTATACCCTGGGTGCCTCACTTCCCTTTCCCTGGTCTCAGCCCTGGTCTTGCTCCAAGTTTTGAAAGTTTGAGAACTTGAGTCGTGTTTCCTACTGCAACAACCCCCTTCTGCTCCGGGAGGACAGGCCACTAACATATCACTTCCTTCTACAGGGCCCCCCCCCCCTTTCCAAAACACTCGGCTAAGTTTCCAGCATATTAGCCCACATCCTGCATAGCTGCCTTTTCTTCCCTTAAACTATTAGGGCCGGCACAGTTTGCGGGATATGAGTGCCTTCCTTTCTCTGTGTTGCCAACTTCAGAGATTTCTGGGAGAACTAATGGCACATTTTGGTCTCAGGAGGATACACGTCATGGTCAAGATTAGTATTAGGGCAGTGCTTCTCAACTTATTTTTCATTTTTATTATCACCTTCTGGGCCAGCTTCCTAACACATACATTCTCAATGAGGGCCAATATAGCCTCCCCCAGGAGTTTTAGAGACACTGTTTTGTCCCACTTGACTCTCCCTCCATGGAATTTTAATACCAAAGATATGCTGTATAACTGCTTATTTTGTCAGGTAGTGTTCAGCTTTCGGGGGTTACAAGCTATTATAATACCTAAGATGTTTTCAACCTCCTCACCTCAAGAATCACCTTGAGGGGTGATATTCTCCCCCCTGAAAATTAAGGTATTAGGGAGCTGGCCTAGGAAGATGGTAACCAGACTCCCTTTTGTGCCATTGATCTCCATCAAGCAAGACAATGTGAGTCTTGGTTGATTACAGGCTTAGTGGTTGAGTCCAGTAGGTTAAGAGAATGAAAAATTCAGAGAGGTTTTAGGAGAAGCAGGTGGATTTCACTCTTTCTTACTTTCCCCCCATCTCATGGTGTCCCGTGGAAGCTTGCCTGGTTTATCCTCCCAGCAGGTCAAGGAGATAATGAGGGCTTAGCAGTCACTGGTCCACATTTATTTCTTGATGTATTTCATCGGCTAAGAATCTGCAAGCCAGGGAGGTTCATTTTCCCATTTCCTATCTATGGAGATCTGGTGTGAGGTCATGATCCCACTTGGCTGTGTCTGCCTGGCAGACCTAGACTTCCTTCCCAGACATGAGGCAGAAAATATTACAAGGTCCTCTGGCCACCTTTCTAAAGCCACACTCTCCAATCATTCCCCACCAAGTAGTAACAGTGACCATTTGAACTCCATCTCTTTCATACTTTATTTCTCACTTGGTTCTAAATTCAGGAAGGGAAAAAGGAGGTGTTATTTATATGTCCCCTAACACTCCAACATGTATAAGTCCTCGTGTAGGTTGTAAGCTTTCAAGAGAACGCATTGTGAGTTATATTTCATCCACTATCCTGGAATCTAATAACAATATATTATAGATGGTTCCATTAAATGTTTTTGGATAATTAATAGTATGATGAGTCAAATATCTCTTTGCCCTTTGAACTGTCATTTTAAGATGTTCATTTCAATCTTGAATCTGAGATAAATTTGCTGTGTACTCTTGAATGGCACTTCTTCTTCCCCGGTCCTCAGTTTCTTCATGTGAAAGAGAGAGCTCTGAAGGTCCCTTCTAGGATGCTGGCCCAGATGCATAGATATGATGTGACCAAAATGTTTGAGGGGATGGGGTATCAGGCAGGGAAAGAGATCCCATGGAATGGTTATGGTCCTGAACCATAATTGTCCAGTGTGGCAATATTGCTTCTCAACTTCTCTGGACCTGGGTGCCAGCCTCTGAATCTTTTCCTGACATAACTCGGAAAGAACAAGGTGGAACAGAAGGGATGAAAGAGAGAGGGAGGGAAGGAGAGAGTAAGAGGCACATAACAGGGAGATGGTCAGAGAGACAGAGGCAGAGAGAGAGCGATGGAGAATTGCAGAAATAGAAACATAGAAGCAAACTGAGTCAGAGAGAGTGGCAGAGCGAGATAGGGGAAGAGAGAGAGTCACAGAGAATCTGAGAGACATAAACAGAGACAGAGACACATGTAGAAACAGGAAGGGAGGAAAAAAATTGACCAACACATAGCCTCAGAAGGAGATAAAAGTGAAGAGAGAATCACAGAATCAGAGACAGAGAGATACAGAGATCAAAACAAACAAAAGAAGAGAGGAGCTCAGGAGTGGCTGACCAGGCATAGCCACTGAGAGATTTCCAGGGAAATCTGCGGGTCAGGAAAAAGAGGCCGGGGGGGGGGGGGGGGGGAGAGGCATTTTTATGACCTTCCCAAATTATCAACATTATGGAAATTTTTCCCCATTCAGGTATCTTGGGTGGGGGCCAGAGCCTCCTGTCTCTTTCCTCCTCTCCTCCTCCAATTCTCTGCTTGTGCATAAAAGACAAAGTTATTTGAGTCCCGGGTGCTGTTAAATGCTCTCTTGCCTTCATTTACAATGTGCTAGAACATGATGTTCCTCGGGGGACTTCGTGTGGGAGAGAAAGTCCCCGCAGCCAAGAATAGCAGGGGCTGCCAGCCATCCCCCCAGAACCACGGCACAGCCAAGAGGGGATGTGTTCACACGTCAGCTTCATAAGCTGACAACTTCAGTTTCATAGGCCCAGCAGTGCCGACACCAAACAAATCCCTCCCCGGCCCAGAAGCAACCCTACTCCCAGGCAGAGCCCCTAGGAAAACACTTGCTTAAAATATGAAGCCTGAAGCGTCACAGGAGTCCACGTGCTGTGGATGTCTGTTGATTTGTGTGATCCTTCTAGGAGTCTACAAAGGCTTTATTCATCCCACCTCTCTGGACTGCGGGGGGCTCCAATCGGAAAGGGACCTTCAGTCATTTGCCTCGGGTGGTGTTCAGGATCGACATCAGGACTGACCCCACTTCTCCCTGCATTTTTAGCCCCATCCTACTTCCCAATCTTTTCTCCCATTTCAGGCCTCTACTCTCCTGTTTGGTGGAGATTAGGGAAAAAGAAAATTAAATTAACATACCACCACCTTCGATGCACTGATTTTTATATATGCGCATCCATGAATATGGATAGTATTATTACACAGGTGTCACATTTTTACCCAAGTGATATCGGGCTATACGTTGCATTCTACTCATTGCGTCTCATTGTGTCTCTGTAGTAAAAAAATCCCCAGCGTGGTGATGGCCACTTTGTCGGTGCTGCACAAATACGTTGAATAAAGTAATAAGCTTTGACCTCCACTTGACCATTCTCCTTTACAACCTATGGCCAATGAGTGAGAGTCCCATACAGATTTCAGTGGGCTTCCTACAAGAATTGGGAAAGTATAAACTCCCCTTTTGACTTTGGGCATACTCAAGGAGGAGGTAAATCAATCTGGGACCATCTAGAGTAAAATGAAAAGACCATGGGATTTGGAATCTGGAGATCTGGGATCACCCGCTAGTTCTACACATTTGTTCCTTGAGGGACCTCGGTTTCGCCTTTTCTAAAACATGGGTGTCAAAACCTAACATGCTTACCTCTCATGACGGTCAAATAAATGAACTACAACATAGAAAGGTTTTTGTAAATGCAAGAACTTAGTTACTTACTCTTTTTTAGGTTGTCTATAGTGTCATTAGGTCAGAGGCCATTGAAAATGAGTTTAAGCTCCATGGGGAACAGTGCATGGCTACACAGTAGGCACTTAATCAATATTTACTGAAGAATGGAAGGTTCTCGAATCTCTCTCTCAGCTCTCTATTTTACTCTTTCTTCTAATACTTACCTGACTTCTGGATGTACAGCTTTGTCTTCTGTTTCAAGCCAGACCCTGTGCCCCTGGCCTAGAGGACAGAAAAGTTTAGTTTCTTCCTTTCTCATGCCTCCATTGGACATGGGTGGTAATCATCCTCTGATCTCACCAACATCACTGTCTCTAGAACCCAAGTTCTTTTGGGGATTTTGATCACAGTATCTTTCTCACTACAAATTCTCATGTTTACATCAAATCAATAGCCAATCAAAAAAAACTCTCTTTGTGGAACAGGCCATGAAAAAGGAAGGCATTTCTAATCCACATTGGTATCAGAGATTTAAAGGGTAACACTCTGCCCCTGGGATCTTGGAGGGGTGGGAGGAAGGGTTAGATGACTGGCCCCCAAAGGAGGGGACAGAGCTGAGGTCACCTGGCCAATCTCTCTTTTCACCTAATAGTGCCCCTTCCCGTCTTTTTTTTTTTTTTTTTTTTTTTTTTTTTGAGAGAGAGAGGGCGGGTGGTGGGAAGGGGCAGAGACACAGGGAGACACAGAATTCGAGGCAGTTTCCAGTCTCTGAGCTGTCAGCATAGAGCCCAACTCCAGGCTTGAACCCATGAACCGCGAGATCATGACCTGAGCCCAAGCTGGACACTTAACCCACTGAGCCACCCAGGTACCCCACTTTTCCAGTCTTTTTAAACCCACACGTGGGGCTCGGAGGTCAATCCTTTATACTCTGTAAAGCCAGCGGTCATCCATCCCTGAGGATGAAGAGGCCTTCTAAATATCTGGGAGATATTCCAGTAGAGATGGAGATATCCAGTAGAAATATTCTCCGTAGAGAAGGAAAAACAGCATTGGTTTTGTGAGCACTGCCACTGGCCTAGCTTGCTAATCAAAACAGCCTCAAAATTCAGGCCACATCTAAGTCCAAATTTTCAAGCCTTCACTGTTAATCCTTTTTTAATTGACATGGGATGTATTCCCAATTATTAATGGAAAGTGTGCTTTCTGGAGTCTAATTAAATGCTCTAATCACATTCCTACCATTAAAAAATGTTTTCAGGTTGTTGTTTTGTTTGTTGTTGTTTCTGCAATGAGCTGTTTACGCTGCTACTAACTACAGTGTGGACAGAAGGGAGGATTCAAAAACAGCTCCAAATACTCAAAAAGAAATAGCTCTGCTATTGGTAAAAATAACAGCCCCATGTACAGCAGGGGGTGGTAAGAAAGCCGAGATTTATTGCTGCTGTGTTGAATGTGCAAATGTCACTTCCTTCAAGAGGGAAAATTAGTTTTTAAGCCTGGTTTAGCAGCCAGAATCTCTGGCTTGTCTGCATAATATTGGATTTTTCAAGGTTTCTATGATGCCCCGGGGTGGGGTGTTTTGCATGCAAATTGCAAATTATATAATGCGAAAGATGTTATATAAGGAAAAGATGAAGACTGGGTTCTCATTCTTTTTTTTTTTTTTCCACTTTCCTCCTCAACCTTTCCGATCCTTTGACTTCAGCTAACATTTATTGAGCACCTAGTATGACTTAGGTGCTTTTAGGTCATAGAAAACTTGGGGCATTGATTCAGAAGACATAGAATTATTTCATTTTTGTGGATGAGGAAACTGGGACTCCAAGAGTTTAAATGATGGAGCCATCCCATAAGGAAGAGATATTGGTCACTGCTCAATACCAGAGCCTCTCAAACTCGGGCACATATCAGAATCCCCCAGGGGCCTTGTTATAAACTCTGCCGTGGGGCCCAAGAAGGTACATTTCTAACAAGTTCCCAGGTGATGCTGAGGCTGCTGCTGGTCGGGGACCCCACTCCGAGAAGTACAGCATGTGTTGAGCATGTGACCTCTTTGACTCATCAATCTAAAAGGAAGAAGGCATTCCAGAAGGTCATGCGAGGCGTGTCTCTGCTTTCGAGAGGTAAAATATTAATTATGCCTGTTTCACAGAGGAGTCATTCGAGAATTGTTGGAGGCAGAAGAAGGAATGTCCTGTCCTGAATCAGCCAGGTAGGAAGTACCAGGCTATTACCATTTTTATCATTAGGCTGGCATTTAGCAGATAGGACAGTTTGAAAGTGCGAACTCGGCGAATGAACTAATTCCCCACTCCAGCCCCTGCCCTGTGAGCCAAGTCTCAAACAGAAGTAAGTCAGCTGATTAGTTTCTTCCAGACACCAGGATCGACGCCCATCACCCATGATGGGGAGGTGGGGGGGGGGGGGCAAGGCAGGGGTGGGAGGCAAAAAGGACCCTTTAGGCCTTGGACCTCAACTTGGACCGCAGTTTCACCAAAGCTCTTGTCTTCTCCAGAAGGAGCTATTCAGGCGACTCACGCGGTTCCAGCAAGAGACCATTGGGTCAAAGATCAAAGGGTTTATATTCCACCTGTAATATACCATGAGCTCCTTTTTTGGCAATCCAGTTCCTATCTCCCTTTGTACTTTTGCACCTGAAAAAAAGCCTAATTGAAAAAAAAAAGGTTTAAATATTTCAGTATAAACATTTAAAATATGATTTTATAATCCTATTATCACATTTCTTTTTTTGTCAATTTTCAAAATATTTTTTAACGTTTATTTATCTATTTTGAGAGAGAGAGAGTGCACGCACGAGCAGGGGAGGGGCAGAGAGAATCCCAAGCAGGCTCCACACTGTCAGCACAGAGCTGGACAAGGGGTTTGCAGAGCCCCAGGAGGGGTCTGATCTCACGAACTGCGAGATCACGATCTGAGCCGGACAGGAGTGACCAGAGTTGGACACTCAACCCACTGAGCCACCCAGGCGCCCCCCTCCTTTTTTTCAATTTAAAGGGAACTGCAGAAAAGAATGATAGGTCAGTCTTTCTCAGCCTCAGGGAGACTCCTAACTAGGTGCCTATGGGAATGTAGGAGCCACACCTCACAAAGCAGCATTCAGCAAAGTCGAAATGAGAGCACAACTGCCGAGGATCCTGGATAAGCGCTCAAACCCGCACCTCTCCAGGCAGCCCGGCTGCCCTGATGAAGCAGGAGGAACACAGGGCCCGCACAAGGTCTGGCTCAGAGACCAGGAAATCTCTGCCTGCAGAGCCTCCGATCCCCCCCCTCCCCAGTCCCCTGGAAACCTGGGTGCCACAGTGCACCAGGGTGGTGGCCCGGAAACCCAGACCTGACCATCCCGTTGCCCCCAGCACCCTCCACGGGGACTCTGGCGTAAGATAACACCCACATCGCTGACCGCTGGGGACGGTGGCCAGGTAACTCTTCTTGTCACTGACCCACGATTGCAAGCCATGGCAAGGTTTTTATAAAAAGAAATAGTGTATAAAGTCACAGTCAAGGAAAAAAGAGCTTCATTTAGAATTTCACGTCCGTTGTTTGGATATGATTGCATTAAAAAGGGGGGAAGTTCAAATCCAATCTCTACAGAAACAGAAGTACTTTTTAAAAGATAAATGGGGGCGCCTGGATGGTTCAGTCAGTTAAGCGTCCGACTTCAGCTCAGGTCATGATCTTAGGGTTTGTGAGTTCAAGTCTTGCGTTGGGCTCTGTGTTGACAGCTCAGAGCCTGGAGCCTGCTTCGGATTCTGTGTCTCCCTCTCTCTCTCTCTCTCTCTCTCTCTCTGCCCCTCCCCTTCTCATGCTCTGTCTCTCTCTCAAAAGTAAACATTAAAAAATTTATAAATAAATAAATTAATAAATAAAATAAAATAAAACAAAATGAAAGTAAATGAAGTCCCAGGACTCTGCCCTACCTGTTCATTGAGTTTATACTTGCACCTTTATAAATGCTAGCACATCTGTAGATGAGAAAATGCTTAATACAGACAGAGACTTGTACCTTCTAGAAAACAGGAAGAGAGGCATCAGGAAGGTCATAGCTGGGAAGCTGGGATCCACCCCGAGATCCCTCTCATTTCAGGCCTAATGCCACAGCACAAGCGGGCAAGGAGCCAGTGATGGCAGGAGGTCTCCAGAAAGCCAGGACCAGGGTCAGTGCCCCCACCATCCACAGTAAACCCACTGTCCTGAACTCACTAAACTAACTCGGTCAGTGTTTATCCAAGTTTGGGCCTCAAACTTCTTATCCTTTTGTTTGCTCTGACTCTGAAATTCCGTTTCAATAAATCCATTGGTCTTTCTTCATCCATATAGACCTCATAGTCAGGATACAAAAAAACATATATATATTTTTTTAATTCTTAAAGATCTAAAACACAGATCAATTCTTCCAATTTTGTTTTGCGTTTCTCTCTCCTTCTCTTTCTCTGTCCTTTCTTATTTTTCTTCCATTTTTGCCCCTTCTGCTCTCCCTTCTCTCCCTTTGCATTCTGTGCACGGTGTCTCCTCCCGCTCCCTGCCCCTCAGATGGCTAAGTGGACAGACCTGCTCAGGCAAATGTCACAAGGATGCTGGGTGATCTAGGAAAGACCATGTGTCCTTCTGGGTCTCTTGTCTTCATCTATTAATTGCGAATTTGGGACCAAATGATCTGTTAGATTCTTTTTTCTGTATGACTATCAGCCTATTTGCCCCCTCCCAGAAGATAGAAGACAATTGATGTCCCTCCGATGCTCCTACCCACCTTCCCCAGTGCCACCTTCTCTTTTGTCTCCAATCTCTCTCTGTAGGAAATGTGACATTTCCTCAGACTGCAGAGTGCCCGCACTCTGCCTGGGACAAGAGGAGACAGAGGCCTCACACACTTCCTGGCAAGTAAGCGACCAGCTAAACGTGCCAACAGTGACTGATGATCAGGTTCCGATTCAGCAACCTGAGGAGCTTAAGGGCACTTGGACAGTTCTCAGATGATGGACTCAAGAGCGATGAGCAAAATGAATCTACTAACGACCAACCATGTCATGGAAAATGGATGAGAGTTGGGATGAGCTTTATAAACGAGGGCATGAAAGGGACAGAGTGGCTCTGATGTTGTGAACCTGAGGGACGCGTCTGGCCGAGAACGGTAAAATCAGGGGATGAGCAGGCAGCACTTAAAGGAGAACACAGTTATGTGGTGGAGACATACTTGTGCAAAAAATACGATTAGGCACAAGCTCAGATCAGAAGTGCTGTCTGCTCATGTCTCTTTTACTGCTTGTGTGCGGAATAATTTTTGGTGACCGTGTTCCCTACCTAGAGCCTTGGCAAGTTCTTTGCTGAGCAACAGCCCCATTAGTGGTGGAAGGGCTAGGCGGTGTCTGTCCTGATTCAGAGTGGGTAGAATATGAAACGTGAAGCCTCGGATCACAGCATGAACCCTCTGGTCCTTGCTCCCTTCTCAGACCTCATCTCTCTTTATGTCGATCTGCACGTATTAAACAGCCAGGCACTGATTTAGCCATGCCAGTTGCCAGCAATTCAAATACTTCTCTATTATTTGCCAAATAGTCATGGCCTGAGCCCCAGGGTGCCCCCACCACCTCCCTTAAAATTCCCAGCATATCCCAAAGCCTTTCCTGGAGGGCTTCTCCTGCTCCCGTGCCATGCCTGCCTCTGTCCCAACTGGCTGGACCTTATGGCAGACAGAAATGGACTGCTCAGATCCGTCTTCAATGAAGGACTTACCATTCCTTCGGAAGCAGACACTGTCATCGCTTCTCGGCCTTTTGGCTAAGATCAAGTGTGGAAGCCGACACCATCCAGGATTGGATTTGGCTGCAGAGAGCCATGCACTTCCATATCAAAGAAATGAACAAGATGTAGTCTGAGGCCATTTCAGCTCAATGGGACTTTTCCGACAGGCAATATTTTCTCTAGAGCTCCCCTGTGGGGTTGGCCATCTCCCCCTGCCCAACCCTGCTCCTTCTCTTTTCCTGTCACGAGTCGACACTTAATAAACCTTTGGCACATCTAACTGTCTCAGGGTCCGCTTCCAGAGAACCCAGGCTGCCACAATGTAGAGTTTAGGGGTTGTTAAATATTTTTACTGCCAGCCCTGTTTACATAAACTGAGTTGTCTTTATTTTCCAGGGCACTTAGGAAAGTCTCTCACGCTTCTCAACCTTACCACTCACCGTCCCTTCATCTTGCTATAACGCCTAGGTCATGATTCTTCGCTTGGATTATTTGGCTCTTTTATTCAGAACTCATCCCCATAGTTAGGAATTATCAATCCTGGAAAGCTGCTCTTGACTACATTAGAGTGCTATTGCTGTGTAAACAACTACCACAAACTTAGTGACTGAAAATATCACAGACTGACTATCTCAAAGTTCCTTATGATTCACTGGATTGACTGGATTCTCTGCTCAAAATTTCACGGGGATAAAATCAAGGTGTGAACCAAGGCTTAGAGTCTTCTTCAAGGCTCACTTTTTTTTTTTTTTTTTTTTTTCAGAATTTAGCTCCTTGTGTTTCAATGGTCAATGCCCCAATTATCTTGTGTGCTTTCTTTCAGGCCAACAGGAAAGTGTCTCTTCGGACATCACCTTTTTTAAAATGGATCCCCTGATTAGGTCAGGCTCACCCAGGGTAACCTCCGTTTTGATTGAATTGAGGGGGATTGATTAGGGATATAATCACAGGAGGCATGTCCTATCATAGTCACAGGCTCCATTTACACTCAAGGGGAGCTGTCTCTGTCTCCAGTACAGTCAGCCACCATCGCAAAGGAAATAAAGAGTTTTGTACTAACAATGGGATGTTCTAGCCTTGAATGATACAAGCATTTTTGTTCACAACTCATTGGCCAGGACTAACCTCATGACTCACCCAACCATATGGCATCCCGGAAGTGCCTAGAGGGAGACAATTGGAAATATTTGACAACCATCACTGAAGACTATCGCAGAGCATAATTGTCTCCTATTTCTTGATCTCTACTTGCACAATGAGTAACTGAAACATGGCAACAAATATGGATGTCAAGAAAGAACATTTCCAGGGCGCCTGGGTGGCTCAGTTAGTTGAGCGTCTGGCTTTGGCTCAGGTCATGATCTCACAGTTTGTGGATTCGAGCCCTGCATAGGGCTCTGTACTGACAGTTCAGAACCTGGAGCCTGCTTCAAATCGTGTCTCCCTCTCTCTGCTCCTCCCCCCCTCAGGCTCTCTCTTTCTCTCTCCTTCAAAATTAAATAAAAACATATTTAAAAAATTTAAAAAGGGGGCGCCTGGGTGGCCCAGTCGGTTAAGCGTCCGACTTTGGCTCAGGTCATGATCTCACGGCTGGTGAGTTCGATCCCCGCGTCGGGCTCTGTGCTGACTGCTCAGAGCCTGGAGCCTGTTTCAGATTCTGTGTCTCCCTCTCTCTCTCTGACCCTCCCCCATTCATGCTCTGTCTCTCTCTGTCTCAAAAGTAAATAAATGTTAAAAAAATTTTTTTTTAATTTAAAAAAAAGAAAGAACATTTCCGAGGTTATCTTTATAAGCCATCTTTTCCTTTCTTCTTCTCCAAGCTTGAAACTCAGAAAATGACAATTCATTCAGCTATGTTTTTGTGGCAGTTTTGTATTTATTATTGGCTTGACAAAAGAATTGTTATTGAAGTTAAGGAAAACAGAATCCATATTTTTGAAATAGAGAAGCATAAAAGTACTTCAGTGTTATTATATTTAAGGGAAATATGGATCTCTAGTATATATATGATCCTTATCAATGGCTTTGGTTCTTGGCAGCCTTCAAGGGACTGTCACCTTGCCCTTGTGCTGAGGGTAGCTGTTCCTTCTCCAATTCTGAAAAAGAGATGTTAACATCGGGTTAGAAATTAAGTGTGGTGTGAGTTAAATATTCGTAGTGAACATTTTCATTATCCTTGTAAGAAAATGCCCTTGAAGAAGCAAATTCAGAACATTCCCTACATTGTAGTATTTTTTAATCTTGTTATCGGTATGATACAGATAAACTCCAGAGCAGCAATGCACAAACCTTCATTCAAGCAGCCGGAGCATTGGAATGATGCATTTGGGAGGAACAATAAACACACTGAAGCTGCATCAGCTTTTTCCCAAACCACTGGTTTAAAATAGAACACGGTAGTTCGTCCAATATTTTGTATGCCTAAAGAATCATCATCAGGGACTTCACTTTGATTCTTCTTGTGCAGTCAGAGATTTTAGACCTAATTATCAAAGTAATGAGTTTTAATACTCTGCAGAGATGGCCAGAGTGGGGCAGTAGATAAGTAGACATGGAAAAGGTGGAGCCTTCTTGTACCGCTAGCCAAGAGTCCAGTCTATCGTTGGGCAGCCCAATTCCTGTCCTGCAAAAGGGATTCCAGGGATGGTGATGGGTACAGGATTAAGGGGCTGTCAAAAACAATAAACAAAACAAACAAACATACATACAAACAAACAAACAAACGAAAAAACAACCTGTCTGTCCAGTGCCCATCCCTTGGTATTGAAGCAACAGAAATAAATGTCATTACCCAAAGTTCCACATGACACAGGAGGAAGGTTGCTGCAGGCATTCAGATTCTAAAACTTGGAGATATCAGTTCCAGGCTGAGGCAGGGAGAGAGAGATGAGTCAAGTTCGTCAGCACAGGGCCTCTGGGTGAGTAACCCAAACCCAGGCTTGTAGGAGGCCTGGGGTAGGTACTCACCTAGCACTCCATGCAATAAACCAAACCATGTGTGGGCAGGTTAGACTCTGGATCTGGACAGCTGTGGGCAGAGTAAGACAGACTATGGGAACAAGAATAAACCGATGTAGGGTCAGGGCTCAGCTAGTGGACCAGAGACAGAGAAGCTTATAAACAGCTAAGGAGAAAGAGAGAAGAGAAAGAAGTTTAGTATAAAGACCCTCTAATGTTATGAGGAACGATGAACAGGTATGCCACGCATGTCATAGGACCTGAGATTCTACCTAGCCAGGTATATTTCCTGCCTAGCATATTTCCCTATGTTTTCCTTTTTGAAGATTTGGGGATTCTCTGCCCTTTTTATTTGTCGTAAGGCTGAAGATTGTGTCTAAATGTTGTGCAAGAAACAACGCACGGGTATAAACACTACAGAGTCTGAGGCTAGACCACCGTTGCTACCTGGGAAACAAGGGAACTTGGCACCATGATAACTGCTTGGAAGAGGGAAGACACCTGAGGAGGGCAGGCCCTCCATGCATGCCATTAGCAGTGTTTCTGGGCATCACTTACTAACCATTCCTTGTGTGAAGGGCCTAAAGAACAAGCTCAAAGGATATAGTAGGCACTCAAATAATACTTTTTGAATGAAAACGTAGACAGTATTTGCCCTCCAGGAGCTTACACGCTAATAGAGCAGAAAGCCCAGCATGAGGATATGAAGCATTAGCTGTCTGTTCCACAGAACAGGTTCCTAACACAGAAATAAGGTGGAGACCATTTCAATGGGGTTCTCTCAGCTTTGCTAATGTGAAGCAGGAGTCACTTGGCAATTGCCAGTAAGATTGGCGACCCCGTTGCAATGACAGGAAGATTTTTGACAGAAGTATGGAAGTTTCCTAAAGTATTACAAATTTCTTCGATGTGACACTGAGGGAGCTTTTGGGGAGGAACCCAAGATCACGCATTCAAAAGAGAGCAACCACATCTCTCCAACACTCCTGGATCTCACAAGGGAGAAATCCCCCAGGGTAGCAGCTACTGCTTATTTCAGCAGGATGATGGAGGCACTGTAGACAACCCAGCAGAAATTTGAGGAGGCAGTGAAACGGGCTGTACAGAGCTGGCAGGCTGTTTGGCAGGTGGTTCCTTTAAGGGAAGGATATCCGTGAAATTGGAGAGGAAAGGACTTTCTTCCACTCAACTTCCCTTGAAAAGAAATTCACTCGTTGACCAATACAGGCTATACAAAGCTTCCTTTGTTCTCAGTTTCCTAACAGCCCAAGAGGCTTGAGTGAGGGCTTAGCACAAACAGAAGAGTTCACAGCCCCACCTAATTAATACTGGTCCCTTGGCCTCAAATTCTGGTTACCTTTTCTCTACTGGTTGCTAATATGGAAGCACAAACAAACCATCATCCAAGGACCTGCTGAAGTCCAGGCTCTATTGTCAGGGCCAAGGGGCATGTGACCTGACCTGCGGGGCATACCATGAGTGCTGGGCAAGAAAGGGGAAAGAGATGAAATCCAGGACAAGAGAATCTGAGTGATAGGAAAGTCAGCAGTTTGAACCATCAAACGCCAGAGAGGTAAAGTGCCCCAATGCTCCACCTGAACCAGCAGTAGCACCTTCGGGGAATCATCACATGGTAAGACTGGAGAATCACTTTTAAGTAGTAATGGCTCTCAATATCAAGGTGAGGATGTCATGCCCGTCAGAGCGGCTAAAATGAACAAATCAGGAGACTATAGATGCTGGCGGGGATGTGGAGAAACGGGAACCCTCTTGCACTGTTGGTGGGAATGCAAATTGGTGCAGCCGCTCTGGAAAGCAGTGTGGAGGTTCCTCAGAAAATTAAAAATAGACCTACCCTATGACCCAGGAATAGCACTGCTAGGAATTTACCCAAGGGATACAGGAGTACTGATGCATAGGGGCACTTATACCCCAATGTTTATAGCAGCACTCTCAACAATAGCCAAATTATGGAAAGAGCCTAAATGTCCATCAACTGATGAATGGATAAAGAAATTGTGGTTTATATACACAATGGAATACTACGTGGCAACGAGAAAGAATGAAATCTGGCCCTTTGTAGCAACGTGGATGGCACTGGAGAGTGTGATGCTAAGTGAAATAAGCCATACAGAGAAAGACAGATACCATATGTTTTCACTCTTATGTGGATCCTGAAAAACTTAAAAGAAGACCGTGCGGGAGGGGAAGAAAAAAAAAAAAAAAGTTAGAGAGGGAGGGAGCCAAAGCATAAGAGACTCTTAAAAACTGAGAATAAACTGAGGGTTGATGCGGGGTGGGAGGGTGGGTGATGGGCACTGAGGAGGGCACCTGTTGGGATGAGCACTGGGTGTCGTATGGAAGCCAGTTTGACAATAAATTTCATATTAAAAAAAAACAAAACAAAACCAAGGTGAGGGTGGAAGACCGGACACCATGCAATGGTCAGTAAGCAACAAAACTCATGACTCCAATTTTGGGGGAGGGGCCAGAGGAAAACACAAATAGATTTCAAGAAGCTCAGAGAGTTAATGAGAACAGAGAGTAATGAGAATTGAATTCTCATCATAAGCTGTTTACAATTAAAGTCTGGGGCAGTAGCAGGCCTTTCCCAAAGCTGGTACTACCAGCAAGTAGAAAATCAACTCTGCCCATCCCTTTGTAGACTCTGATTCTTGTCTAAAGAGACCAAATCTAGGGAAGGTTAGCCTGCAGATATCCCCTGTATGGTGACGCCCTCGACTTATGTATCTTGCTTCCTCCCCTGGAACTCTGGTACCTGACTCGTGATCTGTCCACCAGGAACTACTCATGATGAATAAACCATCTTCTCTGACCCCGGTTCCTTTGCTTGTGCTGCTCGTGATTTTCCGATCTTTGACCTGGGTTACTCCTGTGTATCCTTCAAAAATCTGCCTGAAAGTTTTCTCTTCTGGTTACACCTCCCTGATCCTCTAGGATGCTAAGGGTCCCTTCTTGGTTTTCTGGAACACCTTGGACTTGCTCCCCTGCATTTTTCATCCTTTGTTATTGATGTTTACTTATCGGTACCCCCAAGCTGCCAGCTCCTCCAGGCTGGACTGTGGCATCTCTCTTCAAGCCACAGTGTCGGGAGTAAAGTCTGACACGTTATTAAATTCTGAATAAATATTTGTTGGGGGTGTAAATGAAAGAATGAATGAAGAGCTCCTGAGACTGAGATCTTTGAAACATCACAACATTTTGGATATAAAAAAGATTTTTTAAAAATCCTTCATTTTACTGTCGAGAAAGAGTCTGATAATAAAATTAAGGATTTTTTAAATCACTTCATATATTTGAGCTTACGATGCAGTTCATCAGAGTTGTCATTACTGACATAAGCCCTCAGATTCTCACTTAGAAGAACTACATGCATTTGGATGTTTGTGCTTTTTAAAACCAGTTTCATTTTTTAGACACTCTCTTTTCTATGAGTTTGTTTTGTTTCAGCTCCTATATAAGTAGTAAATAGGATCTGAGATCTCCAAAATTATAGAACTACTGGCCACTGGTGTCATACTCTAATAAGCAAAGGAAGAGACTTCCACAGCCAAGGACAGGCCCTAAGAGATAGATGTATCTCATCACTATTTTTGTGCCGTTACGTACTTTGAACTTTTAAAAGTGATGTATAAGCAACATAGACGGGGAAAATGGCACAGATACCATGCTGTATATAACTTCTATAAAGCTCTCTCAACCATTTCCTCATCAAAGAGTCCATTGCCTTTTGGGTCCAGCCAATCTTGCAGACTCCCCAGGAGACCAAAGTTTCATCATGGAAACAGTCAATAATGTGTCCCAAGGTTCAGAACCTCAATTTTTACCCAAGGTCCCAGGCACAATTTCTTGTGACTTACATGACTTCCATTTACTTGTGACTTGGGAATCAGAGAACCAAGTTCAAGTTCTTTCTAAACATACTCTCAGAATATTTTCCTGACACATCCAGGTCTAAAGCCCAAATTATTTCTCTAAATATTTCCTTCTAATGTGAAATTTTGAAACTTGAAAAAAATTATCTCCTAACTAGCCATGTTAGTAGAGGATACGATGGAGAAAATAGTATAAATGAGCAGAAAACCCACAAATAAGTTTATTTTTCTCTCCTTATTCCCTAGCAACCAGGCTTCATATTCAAGTTTGGCTGACACTTATATCAGCATGAGTTTGTATTTGTTGCCTGCATGGAACTCGGGAGCAGGAGAGTGGGGAAGAGGTTCTAAAACATATTCATAAAGATGATGATGTTCATGCAGAATACTTAAGGAGATTTTAGAATTCATAACATGTTTTCATGTTTTCATTTCCTTTAACTCTTACAACAGGCCTGTAAGAGTTGTGTGAGTGGATAAGCAAGATCGTTTCCTGGAAAGAGTAAAAATTGCAAAAAAGCAGACAACCTAACCTTTCACTAGCTATATGATCTTCATCTGGTGGCATTATGTGCCTCAGAACGAGTTTCCTTATAGCTCAGATAATGATACCAATTATGTGCCTACATCATTCATTCAAAAACCACATTCTGAGCATCTGCCATGTTCCAGGTGTCTATGTAGGTTTGAGGATGTCATGATAAAAAAATAACTTCATAAAAACCAAATAAAGAGCAAACAAACTAACCTATAAGAAGTGCCTAGCATACGATTGATGGTCAATGATTGTGATGATTTTCTACAACTCTATTTTAGAGAAGAAGATATTAAGGTCAGAAAATTATATGATGCACCCTTGGTCACACACCTAGCAAGTGACAAAAAGCATCACTTGAAACAAGGCCTATCAGTCAAGGTCCTGGGCAGGAAATCAAAACCTCAACTTTTGAGAGATTTTGGAAGAGTTTTTGTAGAGATATAAGTATTTACGGAAGTGTTGGTCTGGTTAAGGAAGTCCAAAAGGAATGTTGAGCACTCAGAGACTAACATTGGCTGGAGGTCTTTAACAGCCCTAGTCCTGAAGGGAAAAGAAAGGGGGTGTGTAAAAGAAAGTCTACTTACAGAGCTATAGCTAAGGAACACTGCCCCTGCCCAAAGCACTCTAAATCAGGGAGGGGGCAGAAAGGGGAAACCCTTCGTCTCCCTCTTCTGTTCTCTGGTCTCCTACTGGCACCTCCCAATGGCCAAATTTAAGGAAAGCCAGAAGACAAGGGACCCCTGCTGCTGCAATCTGCAAAGTTCAGCCTCCTGATGTTCAGAGAAGTATGGAGAAAAGCAGAATTTGCCCCTTTGCCCCAGTGATTCATAATTCCTAACATACAAACTATACCTAGCCTCCTTCAAGACTCCCTAAATCCCATCTGTCATGTCATCTGTCTTGATGACATGATCCATGATCCCATGCTCTGTCTCAAGTCTAGATGTGGACACGGTTACGTAGGGACAGACCCTCATGTGAAGGTCCTCTTGAACCAGAGATCCATACACTAAAAACGTAAGTCACCTGTTCCCCAATCACCCAATATGCAATGGTGAGACAATGCATTAGTCCATTCAGGCTCCTATAACAAAAACACCATAAGCCAGGTAGCTTATAAATAATATCAGTTTATGTCTCAGAGTTCTGGACTCTGGGAAGTCCAAGATCAAGGCCCCATCAGACTAAGTGTTGGTGAGAATCTGCTTCCTAGACCCCTATCTTTTTGCTGTAGCCAGATCTGGTGGAATGAACAAGAGATCTCTCTGGGATTTCTTTTAGAAGGACATGAATCCCATAGTCCCACTTCCAAATAACACTGACATTGGGCATTAGGTTACAAATTCATACATGTGAACTTGGGGGAGGGCACACATGTTCAGTCCCTAGCAGACAGAAACAAATAATTGCAATAAGCACATTCAAAAGGGAGGGAGACCAGGTGCATGGTAGTCACTGGTCCATAGCAATTCTAAAATCCATCTCGACAATGAGAAGTCCTCTGTTCTAGGACCGAGGAATTTTCTTTGCCTAGGAAATTAATTTTGAAACCTGAGAGTGATTTCCTAGTCCACTGATATTTTCAATTCTTGTCTCTGCCCCTTTCAGTGGGTGAAAATGAGAGTGACTTCTCTGGCTGTAACTCCTAATGAGCCAAGAAAAATTGTGTCTTCCTGTATCACCACCTTGAACACAAATGGTTCAGAGGCGTCAGTTCTCCAGAGATGATACCTTTCTCAGGCAATACAAGTATGACACCATTAAACAGGAAGCTGAAACTTCTACCTGGCCGTTTGGGGTTCCTCATACCGCTGAAACTATCAGTGACTGATTCCAACTATCAAAGAAATATTGGCTAACAGGAACCCAGGGATCAGGGAGGTGTATGTCTGGAATGCAGTAGCCCCTCTGGGGCACTTTCTATACTCCAATGTGTTGTGATAAAAGTTAATGGAAAAAAAAAAACTACAACAACCCAATATACACAGAAGAGAAAATAGTATAGACCCTCAGGAATAAGGTCTTGAAGAAAGAAGGCAAGGGATCATGATTGCTTGAGGTGCTTACTGAGAGCAAAAGGAATATGAAATGAGGTGGTGGAAGAAGTTATACATACTAGCTATGAAGCACGTGACCATTTGTGGGTCTGAGGGCGGTCCAGTTTCTTTTTCGCTTTGATTTAAATACACTTATTCGATAATCAATCATTATTTTGTTCTTTTGATTTTCCCTGCCCTATGATCCTTCTATCTGACACACAATATTAATAGTAGTTAACCTTGTATCTCAGTATTTAAGTTATCAGATACCAAAGGGAGAGTGTGATTCAGCTAGGAGAACAATGAGCACCACCAAAAGGAAGATAACATAGTACAAGAGACTTTTGCTTCCTATTTAGGGGATAAAATTAACGTATTTTTAGTTGTACAAGAGATAGCTACATTACACAAAGTTGAAATATTATTTTGCACTTACTTAACTTCAAAAGTCAATATGGTTTAAAAAATCCAATATGATTGTTTAAATGTATTTATTTAAAGTCAAGCCAGTTACCATACAGTGTAGTATTGGTTTCAGGAGTAGAACCCAGTGATTCATCTCTTCCATGAGATGAAACCCAGTGCTCATCCCAACAAGTGCCTTCCTTAAGGCCCATCGCCCATTTAGCCCATCCCCCCACCCACCTCCCCTCCAGCACCCCTCAGTTTGTTCTCTGTGTTTAAGAGTCTCTTTTGGGTTGATAGGCGGTGGGAGGGAGGAGAGGGTGGGTGATGGCTATTGCAAAGGGCATCTTTTGGGATGAGCACTGGGTGTTGTATGGAAACCAATTTGACAATAAATTTCATATATTAAAAAAAAAGAGTCTCTTATGGTTTGCCTCCCTCTCTGTTTTTGTCTTATTTTTTTCTTCCTTTCCCCTATGTTCATCTCCTGTGTTTCCTAAATTTGGTGTATGACTGAAATCATATGATATTTGTCTTTTTCTGCCTGAGTTATTTCCCTTAGCATGATATGCAACATCCACATTGTTACGATCAAGTTGGCAAGGGATGGACTGTGCCACATTTTGTTCCATCAATTCAGCTAGGAACTATGTGTGTTCAAATCACCTTCTCTGTCAAGAATTGTGTTAGAATTAGCCACAAGAGGAGCTCATGTGAGATTTGAAAGACCATGGCTTTTGAAACTCTCTGTGGTCAGATGCAGAGATGGTTGGTGGGTTCCATGCTGTCCTTACTCTCTTCTCCATATCTCACCCTTCTTTCTGTCTGCTGGTCTAGCTAAAGTCCACGTCAATGGCTAGATATTTGAGGCCTTAGACCACCCAGTGTATATCAAGTGTGCAGGTGACTGCTGTCTTATGAGTGGCCTCAAGTCAGACCAGAAGAAGATCCTTCGATATCGACCCAGACAAAATTGCAGATGCACCAGATTTGTAAGTAGAAAACAGGTCTCTGTTTTCATGTTTAAACCACTAAGTTTTGGTAGATAAATAATACAGTTGGTATGAATAATTGCAGGTGTTACTAAATAGATATTTAAATATATAAAGTAAATATTTATATATATTTTAAACGTGCTTCTGAGCTAGTGAAATAAGTAACTAGATTTATGACACTTTAAGCTCCAAAGGATCTTTTCCCCCAACTTACTGATGGCCTCACATTAGGCAGGCTATGTGAGTGTGTATGTGTGTGTGCACACAAGTATGTGCACATGCAGGGGTGTGTTGGTGTATTTCCAACACCTATCACAAACTATGGCATACTCCAGGAAGTCAAAAAATGTTTTGAATTAGATTGGATTGGATTGGATTGGATTGGATTGGATTGAATTCCTTGAAAATATTGTAAGCCCGTGGAATAATTTAAGGTATGGAAGCTTTGTATTGGAATG
The DNA here is from genome assembly GCF_023721935.1 of Panthera uncia. NCBI lineage: Eukaryota > Metazoa > Chordata > Mammalia > Carnivora > Felidae > Panthera > Panthera uncia. The sequence goes on along the minus strand of NC_064811.1, from coordinate 9,794,863 downwards.
TTCCATCATGTAGCAATTCTGTGCCTTCTGGTAAATTGGTGCCAAATATAGTACAGTGATGAAGCAAGTGTACTATAGAGACAGATTATTTGGGTTTAATCCCCATCTCATCCATTTACTAGTTATTTCACATTGGTCAGGTTTCCTGGATTCTTCTGCCCCATTTTTTTTTATAATTTACCTGTCTCTAAAGCTATTGTGAAAACTGAGTGAATGCAAAAAGGATCCAACAAGTCCTTAGAACAGTAAGTGTTCAATAAGTATGTGCATTGTACGTTATGTAACTATCCTCAGCCTCGATTTCTTCATCTGTGAAAATGGTAAGCATAAACCTCCTAAGGCTGTGAATATTCCAGAAAAATTATGTGCCAAGGTCTATCACAAGGTCCAGCTCACAGGAAACTTTAATCATGTTTTCTTCCCCTATCACAAGCTTGAGAGACCCTTAGCCTCACAACCAAGGGACGTCCATTCACATCAAGGTTACATGAGTTTCAAATGAGAATATATATACATTCCCCATGGAATGTTCTTCACATGACAAAGGCCCCGCAAGTGTTTGTTTTTCTTCTTACTCTTCCGAACTTAACCAAAGCAGAGACCTGGATACTCCTGAAAAAGAAGGCAACACACTCTCTAAAACATCCATCTTTAAGGCAAAACATTAGTTTAACCGCCTGGTCTCTCTGTGCCTTAATTTGCTCATCACAAAGTGAGAGGTCTAGAAGACCAATTACACTGGGTGATCCTGGATGAATTTGATTGGCATGAGTATCACGGAAGCAGAGATGCGGAAGGGGAATGTAGAAGCTGAGCTCTGATCATGTCACCCCTATGCTCCAAACTCCTCGGAGTCCACTCCTTGGGTAAGGGCAGGGGACAAACTCCTGAAAGCCTGATCCCCCAGTGCCTTTTGCAATCTAGAAGAACTGCATGGTCAACCCAGACTCTTCCCAAGTACTACATTCTTCATCAGCACCAAAACATCTGCTCTGTTCTCAATATGCGCTGGAGTTCCAGTCTTCCAGGTCTTGGCTTTTGTCTTTATTCTTTGAAGACTTTCCCCCGAGATTGTTCTCCTGTGGAAAATCTTCTGTTGAAGTCTTCCCCATACCCCAGTTAAAAGATGGCGACATCCTTCTATTTACTCCCATTGTACCTGGTTTGTGCCATCATCTTAACACAAATTGTACTCTAGCTCAGCTGAAACTGTAAGGGAGCTTCTCCCCTAGTTATCCGATCTCCTCTGAGGGCAAGGATGATAGCTTATTCATTTCTGACATTCGCTGGTGGAGCTAGCAGCATGGCCTTGCACATATGATATGTTTCATATATTTTTCTCTATGAATAGATGAACCAATGAGTGGGTTTGAAGAGAGAGCTCACATACAAAAGATAGGTGTGTTTAGGGATGAAAACTTAAATCATACACAACTTCAGAGCTTGTTTTAAAAGGGCTAAGGTCTAGGGGTGCCTGGGTAGCTAAGTCGGTTAAGCATCTGACTTTGGCTTAGGTCATGATCTCACGGTTCATGAGTTCGAGCCCCGCATCGGGCTCTGGGCTGATAGCTTGGAACCTGGAGCCTGCTTTGGATTCCGTGTCTCCCTCTCTCTCTGCCCCTCCCCTGATCACGGTCTGTCTCTCAAAAACAAATAAACATTTAAAAATTTTTTAAATAAAAGGGCTAAGATCAAGAACCTGCCCCTATAATACAATTGTAGAAAAATAAATGCGACTGAAAAAAAAATGATAAAACAAGGGCTTTAATTTTGTTTTCAGATTGTGTGGCTGCAACTTGACTATAATGGACAAATAAACAATTACTGTCAGCCTTGGTAAGATGTGAATGCTAACTGAGTATAGTAATTTGAATGAGATTGCACTATGTAAATAGTATTGATTTTTTTTGTTTGTATTAGAGTAAATCACTGTTAGAAAATAAGCTTCCAAGTCAACCGTTCTAATTTAAACTTAATTATTTTAATTATTCCCCAAAGCAATCACATTATATTTTCCCATATATCCCCAGAGAGTATACCAAACATATGTCCATACACATGCACCCTAAAATCCCAGACACAGAGTTTGCAGCTTATCTCCCTCGCTGGCATGAACCCTCCTCAGGTCAAACCCCACTCGCTCTTGGAACCCCCTGCCCATCCCCACTCAAGTTCTTTTCCAGAACATTTCTTGTCACTACCACAGGATGGACCCAATATCTAGATCTGATTATTTGATTAATTTGATTGACGTGAATTAATTCTTGGTTCAAGCAAAGGTGAGGAAAAGTAATGGTGACAGACCTGGACAGCTTGCCTTGTGTGTATTAAGGGTCCCAACTGGGGCTCAGACTGGGTCAAGTGTATCTGAGCAGATGGGTGTGGCAGAAAGAAACAACCCCTATAAGCAAAACAAGAAAAAATAATTTTGCACATGCATTTGGGGAGAGTAGAGGCAAGAAGGAGTGTCCTTTGCTGTTATTGGTCCCCTAGCCCCATGGATGCTTGTCAGCCATGAGAAGAGGGAGGTCGCCACCATTTCATTTTGAGACCCAACTTCACTGCCTTGGAGCCTAGGAGATATGGCGGAGTAGGGCCTCCACAAGGGGCTCTGAGTGCTTCGATGCTCTGAGGCAGGAACACATGCCTCATAGCCCCCACAGTTCTGGAAATTGCTGGAGAGGCAGCAGCCTTTGCCAAGAATCCGTGTTCTGTACTCAGCTCTAGCAGAAGAAGGTACAACCCTTGCTGGTTTTCCACAGTGGGCACTTGACAAGGGACATCCAGAGCCAATGAAGGATAAAGAAAAAGTTGAAGAGCTCGTGTGACACAAAGCTCTGGGGGGGGCGGTCCAAGAATTCGGGGCTGGGAATGAGCCAGAGAAACTGTCACTACACGCCTTTGGCTTTATTTGGACAGATCAAATGATGGATCCTGGAGACGTTCTTCACAGAAGGAGCAGTTGAAGGAACAATCGGCCTGGAGAAGACAGGAGGAATGACTCTCTTTTGTCATCACAAAGCCCATTTCTAGAAGGGGAGCTGGAATTGTAAGCAACTCTAGGGGAGGCCGGTGGATGCAAGCACAATGAAAGGCCAGTGAGTTTGGCTGCAGGAAGAATTTGTAACCATCAAAGGTGACCAGCGAAGGAGAGGAGGAAATTTTCCCCCGTCCAAGGTTCCTCTACTGGACTAAGAATTAAATTGACATGAGATTGATTAACAGAAGACAACAAAGTTTAATTACACGTGTACAGAAGCCTGATAATGAAATTGAGACCTTAAAGAGATGACCGAGGCAGGCAGTGTTTATACTTGTAGACAAAGAGACAATACATCTGTGCGGAATTGACAGGACAACGAAAACTTAATTTTGGGAGCTTCAATTAGTAAGAAATGCTAAAAGGAATTTGGGCTTGGGTAGTAAATTAGTAAAAAGTAACAAGAGCTGTTTTTACACCTTCTAGGCTCTAAATTTCCCACCTCTGGTGATGAGACTACTTGTCACCTTCCAGTTCATGGAGGGCCCCTTTCACAGGGGAGATTTATTTCTTGCTTTCAAAGGGACAGAGGGTCTGAGTGTCCTTCTTGCACACACTGTCTCTTAAGTAACTTTTACTTCAAGTAATCAATATGCCAAAGTGGCACATTTTGGGCAGCCTGCCCTTGGCCCCTAATCTTACAGCCAGGCCAGCTGCCTTAGGAGGTAGTGAGCTCATTCCCCCTGGAAGCATGTAAGCCCAGAGACTGGACCCCATCCATGATGTTGTGCTAATTCTTGGGCCAAGTGAGAGACTAGCTGTCATAGGGAAGTATAAGAGATTAATTCTGCATGATTTTAGAGAGGAGGAAAAGGGCTAGCTGGTTGGAGCTACAAGGAAATAGATTTTAGCTCATTAGCAAGAGCTTATTACCAACAAAGCGGGCGGCCAGGCAGTTGATGAACTAGCTCTTTATCACCAGGCATGTTCAAGCAGAGTTTCGCTGACTACGTTGCAGGGTTTCTTAGCACCGGCTCAACTTAGAAAAATACCAGAGTGTTTGTATAAAGTATTTTTTTTAACAGTTAAACACTCTTATCAACCGATATGTGGAATTTCAGTGGCAATGATGACGTAGACACTATTGGTAATAAAAGAAGAGACTTGCGTAGCACTTGCCATATGATTTCCACTATTGTAAGCACTTTAAATATATTAGCTCATTTAATTCCTCCACACCCTTATGAAGTAAACGTGACGAGGAGGACGAGGAGGAGGAGGAGGATTTTATTTCCATTTTACAGATGAGTAACTGGGGCACTGAGAGGTTAAGTAAGTCTACCTAGGTCTCACAGCTAATAACCAGAATCACACCCCGCAAACCCAGCTCTGTCACCCATGCCCATAACTGACCCACCATGTTGGCTAAAGTGGGGCCGCAGAACTCCAAGACCCACCGGTCAGCCTCGGCAGCCTTGGGGCATCTCCAGGAACCTTGTTCCCCTTCAAGAGAATTCTGGAAAATCACTGAGCCTAACGGACTGTAAGCACTGTTATCTTTTTTTTAATTATTTATTTATTTACACTGAGAAAGAGAGAGAGAGAGAGAGAGAGAGAATGTGAGCGGGGGGGGGGGGGGGGGAGGGGGGGGGGGGGGGGGGGGGTCAGAGAGAGAGAGAAAGAGGGAGAGAGAGAATCCCAAGCAGTCTCTGCACAGTGAGCCAGCAGAGCCTGATGCGGGAGTTGAACTCAAGAACCTTTGAGATCACAACCTGAGCCAAAATCAAGTCAGACGCTTAACCGACTGAGCTACCCAGGTGCCCCAGACTGTACAGTCCGTCCGGACTTTAATTTCTATACAGAGGAATTCACAACTGGAAAGCCCAGAGGACTTCGGTTCCGCTGAGCGAAATGAATCTGTTCTCTTTGTTTCCTGGATGGCGTGCACCAGGAGGGACATTCCTCAGCCGAGCGTGAGCTCTGGCCTGGCTACAGAGAGAGTCGCGTTACTTGTGGCCTCTCTTCTCTTCAAGACTTTCCAGTAAATAGGAATTTGTCTCACAGAAAACTCTCTCTTTATCTGGCTGTCACAGATCACCCCCCAAGGACCTCATTAGCAAAAAACAGAGGAAGGGAATAAAAGAAGGAGAGAGCGGCAGAGGGACCCGGGAAGGAAGGGCACTAGAAAGAAAGATGCAAAGAAAGAAAGGAGGGCACAGGGAAAGAAACTGAGACAGACAGACACAAACAAAGGAAATAACGTGATGAAGTTCCTGAATGCTAAATATCACCTCCCTCTGCAGGTGGAGAGAAAAAAACTCCACTTAGGTAACGCCCCTGACTAGAATAGACCCAGTATTCTCCTCTTTCTTCTGTCATTTGCTAGAACTGGGAAGACAAATGAGCCAAAGATGTTAACAAGGATCTGAACTTTATTCCAGAGCTGCCATATGCTAGGCTTGAAACCAAAGTCTGTAGCATATGTGCCCAAATAGCAACTGAATGCGAACAATTTCACAGAAACGTCAAGTACAGAGTGGCTTCGTGCGTTTGTCTTCAGGAATTCCCAGAGCCTTTCTAAGCATGGCAAATCCTACAGCTTGCCTTGGTCCTCTCTGGGACACATCTCGGTTCATGGACTCTAGAGCCAAAATGCTTCAAACTCTCTAGGAATGCCTCATCAATTAATTCAACCCACCCACTTTACCAACACGACACCAACGCATTAGAGAGACTGGCATGATGTGAGAGATGAAGGGAGGGGTTTCAGAGACCATCGGATGTAATTGTGCCATTTTCAGATGAGTAAACTAAGCCTCATGATACAAAGTCAGGACGAGAGCTTGAATTTCTGGTCTCTAATCCAGCATTTTGCATTGAGTAGCCCCCCCACCCCCCGGCCCCGTTTCATTCCTCCACATCATATGAGTCTTGCCAAAGCATTGCACGTCTCCTGCTTTCATTAACCCCTCCTGCCTCTACAGGCTTGCAAGAGATTGAGACAAAGTTGCAGGGCAGCCCTCTGTCCCACCTGTTCTGAAAGGACAAAATCTGTACAACGTCTATTTGGCCAGAGATAAATTTATCAGAAAGGAATCCCCCAGTTTTGGTCACTGTATGTTACCAAATTTTTGCTAAAGGAAAGGGTCTTTGATGCATGCCTCTACTCAGCAGTTCTGTATGGAGCCAACCCTGTTCTCTGCCCTTCTGGGTTCCATGTGACTCTTTGGTGCTCTCTCTCTCTCTCTCTCTCTGTGTGTGTGTGTATCTCAAATTCTTATGCTCTGTGCTCTATTTCAATATCCACAAGCAGACCTGATTATGCTGGTATAAACATTTCAATGCATAATGGGGAGAGAAGTCTCAGCTTAGAACGGCCCTCCAATCACCCTTTCCTGTACTCTTTCCAATGCAACCAGGGCAACTGTGAAGAGAGTACTTCTATTTACAAGATAAAAATGGTAGTATTGAATTTTAATCCACAGAGTTGCATAAATACCCATGAGTTCTGTTGGTATAATGGAATCAACCAATCAGTCAATCAATCAGTAAGAGATAGCTCTGCCAGGGCCCGTGGGTGGCTCAGTCGGTTAAGTGTCAGACTCTTGATTTCAGCTCAGGTCATGATCTCATGGTTTGTGAGTTCGAGCCCCACATCAAGCTCAGCGCTGACAGTACAAAGCCTGCTGGGGATTCTCTCTCTCTCTCCCTCTGTCTCTGCCCCTCCCTCCCTCTCTGTCTCTCAGAAATAAATAAATAAACATTTAAAAAGAGACAGGGAGAGAGAGAGAGAGAGAGAGAGCACTTCCGCACAGAATTCCAATCAATAAATGGAGGAAAATAGAAGGAAATCTAGAATCACCAGTCAGCAAACGCCACAGTAAAAAGCATTACGGATAAGATCCACAGGATAGAGAGTAAGAGTTTGAGGAAAAAATATTATTTCTATAATCTCAGAACATCTCATCTGAATATTTGTCAACAACAAAGGAAAAGACAGTCACTTTACAATGGAGAAACTTGGAGAACAGGTGTTACCTTAAGCAAGTGATCAAGGTGCATCACCAGCGATAAGACACTGACATCATGAACCCCTTGTTAAGATGCACAGAAGACACTACATGATTTTTGCACCATTCTTGGCAAAAGTGCATCACCAATGGTAAGAAAACATGGCACAAATCCAAATTGAGGGATATTCTACAAAATAACACATCAGTGCTCTTCAGAAGGGTCAAGCTCATGAACGTGGTCAGAAAAGACTGAGGAACTGTTATGGAGGTGAGGCAATTAGGGGCATAATAGGAGAGAAATGTAGTGTGGGATCGGGAATTGGATCTTAAAGGGGAAAAATCATGTTATTGGAAAACTTGGTGAGTTTCGTGGTGAATTACTTCAGTTAATAATATTGCACAGTGTGAATTCCCTGGTTTTGATAATTGTACTATAGTTACAGAAGATGTTAAACATTGTTAACATTTGGGAAAGCAGGGGACAGGCATACAAGGGACCTTTTGTATTACTTTTGCAATTTTTATTTAAGCCCCCCATTAGTCCAAATAAAATGTTAAAGAAAAGAGCAGGCTGCATTTTTCGTTCTGCTTGTACCTGACGTGTGTCTTCCCGAAGTGTGACTGTCTCTGGCCTGATTCTAACAAAATAACAACCAAGCCCAACGTTGATTCCCTGAAGAATTCATAACAACAACAACAGGAAGGGTTCATTCAGATCGTTCACCCAATCTGCTCTTAATAGACGCCATGGAACAAATGAAACACATGATAGACCTTACGCTCTGCCTCGCTAAACTTCTGTTTCCTCACCAATATGATTGCGATAAAGCAGTGTCTGTAGAGGGAATGGCAAGATTTTAGCCTCGACAACCCGATTGTGTTTATTGTTATTTTGGAGTTAGATGTCCTCTATAACATTTATTTGCTTTTAAAATACGCCTAATGCCATGTTTTTTGTTTATCTCTTAAACTTACATTTTTTTGTTATATCTTGATTACACTAATAACAATCTTTTTTAATGTTTATTTATTTATTTATTTACTTATTTATTTTTTCAATATATGAAGTTTATTGTCAGATTGGTTTCCATACAACACCCAGTGCTCATCCCAACAGGTGCCTTCCTCAATACCCATCACCCACCCTCCCCTCCCTCCCACCCCCCATCAACCCTCAGTTTGTTCTCAGTTTTCAAGAGTCTCTTATACTTTAGCTCTCTCCCACTCTAACCTCCTTTTTTTTTTTCTTCCCCTCCCCCATGGGTTTCTGTTAAGTTTCTCAGGATCCACATAAGAGTGAAAACATATGGTATCTGTCTTTCTCTGTATGGCTTATTTCACTTAGCATAACACTCTCCAGTTCCATCCATGTTGCTACAAAAGACCATATTTCATTCTTTCTCATTGCCACGTAGTATTCCATTGTGTATATAAACCACAAGTTCTTTATCCATTCATCGGTTGATGTACATTTAGGCTCTTTCCATAATTTGGCTATTATTGAGAGTGCTGCTACACTAATAACAATCTTTACCAACTGTAGCATTTTCCAGAAATGTAATCTTTATGGTTGGTAAGAGTTATAATTTCCAGAAAGACGGATTAGCATGTGCAGATGGACCATTTCAATAAGCTAGACTCAGGATCATTTTGCAAAAAGAGGTGTTATGTGTGAGTGATGAGAATTAAACTGTCGTTTCTTAGAAAGGGGCCCTAGAATGTTCTATGAGGACAGACAACCTTTAATAACTACTGTTCATTGAGTGTCTTCTGGATCCCAGGGACATGCTTGGTACTCGACCTGCATTATCTTAGTTAATCATATGTCAGCCCTTCAAGGGAGCTTTTGTTATATTCATTTTTAAAAAATGGTAAAATTGAGATTCAGTTTTCACACAGCTAATAAGTAGTGGGCACCCAGAGTCAAATCCTGGTTCCCCTGCCGTTAATGCCACACAAGTTTTCTTTTCTTGTAACGGGCAGCCCAAGATACCAAGAGTTGAGTATCTTTTTTTTTTTTCCAATATATGAAATTTATTGTCAAATTGGTTTCCATACAACACCCAGTGCTCATCCCAACAGGTGCCCTCCTCAATACCCATCACCCACCCTCCCCTCCCTCCCACCCCCCATCAACCCTCAGTTTGTTCTCAGTTTTTAACAGTCTCTTATGCTTTGGCTCTCTCCCACCCTAACCTCTTTTTTTTTTTTCCTTCCCCTCCCCCATGGGTTTCTGTTACGTTTCTCAGGATCCACATAAGAGTGAAATCATATGGTATCTGTCTTTCTCTGTATGGCTTATTTCACTTAGCATCACACTCTCCAGTTCCATCCACGTTGCTACAAAAGGCCGTATTTCATTCTTTCTCATTGCCACGTAGTATTCCATTGTGTATATAAACCACAATGTCTTTATCCATTCATCAGTTGATGGACATTTAGGCTCTTTCCACAATTTGGCTATTGTTGAGAGTGCTGCTATAAACATTGGGGTCCAAGTGCCCCTATGCATCAGTACTCCTGTATCCCTTGGGTAAATTCCTAGCAGTGCTATTGCTGGGTCATAGGGTAGGTCTATTTTTAATTTTCTGAGGAACCTCCACACTGCTTTCCGTATCTTCAGAGAGAGGAGTAAGATGATCCGGTCAAGTGAATACCTTAAACATATCCAGAAACTTCTTGTATGAGAGCATTGATGATGTTTTTGTGCTGGCTGTTTCAGAATGATCTGAGCATGTGTTGTTCTCTGGCTAAGGTGACAGTGAGCAGTTCTGCTTCCTGTCCAAGAAATACCAAGGGGATCAAGAAGGCAAACTTAACCAGCCCTCCATACAAACAGCCCCCTTCCAGAGGAGGTGACATTTAAACTTAGTCTTTAGAAATGAGTTATACAGCCAGATAAGTGTGGGAACTGGGTTCCCAGCAGAGAAAACAACATGTACAAAGGCACAAAAGCATGAACTGGGAAGAAGTGCAAAGTATAGCTGGAGGAAAGGAATACTTTACATGGTGCCCATGTACACATAAGAAGCACAAAGAGAGTTTGATCACATTTGGTACCTTAATAGAACTTGCAGTCTAGCCAGGGAGACCCAACTTCCCCACAAGAAGCAGATGAGTCTTCGAATGATTAGTAAAATTCATCTCTTCATACCCTGTAAAATGCCTCTCAAACACCTTACCTTCTTCTCTCTCTCGCTACCTCAACAACACGTGAAAATTCTACTTAAAAAGTAGGGTGAGGGAAAGCTGCCTACTTCTTGATATTTATTACTTGGAAAACCCAGTGGTAGACTTAATGCTTTTGGGGGAAGATAGCATATAAAATTCTTATGCAAGTCAAGTCCCTTAATAAAGAAGTTTGATTCAGGTGAGTGAAGTTGCTAACTTTATAATAAAAGCTATCATGGCACCTTACCCATGCATGATGTCACCTTATGCAATGACAGAACAAATACCAACCAGTGGGAAATGAGATCGCTATTTATCATCAACTGCCGTGTCTTAGGAACTGAGCCCATTAACAGTGAATGTTTAGTGAATGTTCACTCTGTGTCAGACAGAGAGATAATGCCTTTACAGGAATCTGCTTGTTTAATCTTCACTACAACCCAAGGAAGGTCTTAGAATATTGTCCTTAATTTGGTGCGCCTGAGTGGCTCAGTTGATTGGGCATCTGACTCTTGATCTAAGCTCAGGTCATGATCTCATGGTTCATTTGTTCAAGCCCTGCATCCGGCTCTGTGCTGATCCCAATCCCCTGCTTGGGATTCTGTCTCTCCCTCTTTCTCTGCCCCTCCCCTGCTCATTCTCTCTCTCTCTCTCTCTCTCTCTCTCTCAAAATAAATAAATAAACTTAAAAAAATAATATTGTCCTCAGTTTGGAAGAAGAAACTGAGACTTAGGGTGGTTAAATAAGCTGGCCAAGTACACCAATGAGTAAGTAGCAGAACGAAGAATTTACCCCAATTGTATCTGACACCATAGAGACTCATTTTATCTATCTAAAAGGCCTACAGTCTAGTGAATGATTCTCCTGAGGCAGAGGTGTGACCCTTGACTCCCCAGACCTCATTGCTTATAGGCGACGTTGAAGATCACCATTATAAACACACCATCCTCCAGCTAGCCCCATCCAATTTTGTTGTGAGTACTCCAACTTTCTGCATGAAGAAATGTGGTCAGGAACAGCCATGGGTAATTTGAGCTTTTGCATAAAAAGAGAACTAGGTGCTCTCGTGGCACATCTTTCCATATGCAGAGGCCATCTGGCTGGTGGCAAAAGCCATCTGGGACCCAGGCATCTTCACACTCTGGGAAGGAAAGCTGGATCTCATGCTTCCCAAAGATATCACAGGAGGCGTGCTGTGGGGGAGCAAACTGAATGTGGGGCAAAAGAGACACTTCAAGCAAAGTGCCTTCATTTTATTTATCTTTCACTGAGTGTCCAACTTTCACATTCCCACACTCCCATGGTGTTGTCTAAGAAGGAGCTTGACTACTGGCCCAGGATACATGCCGTTGGTAAGTAACAGAGCCAGTGCTCCAAAAAGGTTTCTATTTCCTAGTCTGTCATTCTCTCTGAGTTGTGTCAACTTTCAATTATTGTTTGCAACTGCCTGGGAGGGATACTTAGGAACCATCTTGTCTTGAGCAAGATCCAACATGATCCAAACTTCAGCTTCTCTCCCACTCTTTCTTCCCATAATAAGGACATCATAATCTCTCTTTCTAAAATGTTTGATGAGATTAAATGAGGTGATGTATGCGTTAGCATGATAAACATTACAGAGCAAGTTCAGGGCAAAAGGGGCTCAAATTGAGGATCAGATTTCAGTAGAGCCAAATATCCCTCAAATATCCCTTGTCTTCTGCGTGGAGAGAGGACAAAAGGCTGGTAATAGAAAGATGAGGACAAAGACAAGGATAGAAGGTGGGGGAAGATTGCAAGGAGAAAAATTAAGTCCATTGACTAAGGAACACCCAACCAGCCAAAGCTCTCCTAGACCTGTCACCCTCCTTATTCATCATTCATATTCATTATGCTCCTCTCCCCTCTGTGGAGCAAATCTAAAACCAGTTCTTGAGGGAGTTACAACACCCATCTTTGCTAATTGCATGAAGCAGTTAAGTAAAGTATTGTTGAAATCATGGTTTAGCAAATATCTGGAAACTATGGGTTATACTCTGACAATATATGGTTTCAAAAAGGGGGAGTGGGCCAGAAGCTGGGTTGCTTGACAACAGACTGTGTGGCCACACTGTGAAGCTGCTTGGCATACAATATCGTTGGAATACTGAATCAGTGAGCGTTCTCAGCTATAAAGAGTGACAGAAATAGACTCTGGTTGATTAAAGTGGAAAATGGATTTATTAAAAAGTTATTGGGAAGATCAGAGGATTGCCAGGAGGTTATACAACCAGAGTTTGAAAACGGATAAGAACAAAAGATGGCAGTTCTCATCACTGTCATTAGAAGTCTGGTGAGTGAAACTGAGAATAAACTGAGAGTGGCTGGGGGGTGGGAGGGAGGGGAAGGTGGGTGATGGGCATTGAGGAGGGCACCTGTTGGGATGAGCACTCGGTGTTGTGTGGAAACCAATTTGACAATACATTTCATATTAAAAAAAAAAAATAAGTCTGGTGAGTGAGAACCTGGTTGCCAGGAAGCCATATGGACCTGACCAAAGAGTTTTAAAGATAGGGAAGTAGGATATCCAGTTCAGACCAGTTTCCAGCTTCATTTCCTTTGACTCAGGTTGGAACCAAAAATGGCAGCTGCCATTGGTGTGATACCCTCTATCTTCCTTTTTTTTCTTTTCCTTTTTTGAATTCAAGTTAATTAACATACAGTTTAGTATTGGTTTCAGGAGTAGAACCCAGTGATTCATCACTTACACACAACAGCCAGTGCTCATCCCAACAAGTGCCCTCCTTGATGCCATTGCCCATTTAGCCCGTCCCCCCCACCTCCCCCCTAGCAATCCTCAGTTTGTTCTCTGTATTGAAGAGTCTCATGGTTTGCTTCCCTCTCTGTTTGTATCTTATTTTTCCTTTCCTCCCCCCATGTTCATCTGTTGTGATACGCTTTATCTTCTAAAGCGCAAGTCACAAGGCTCCAGCTATGGAACCAAAACTCCTGAGTTCCAGGGGCATATCAGTCACTCGCCAGTTGGCTGGTGACCACGGGAATCACATAAGCTCCCTCCAGTTCAGCTCCTGCATTTGCCAGGTTGAGATAGTAAACCCCAGTCTGAACCACGCACAGGACTGCTGTGAGAAGTATGTGTGTGGTCTTGGAAACTCTTAAGTCCTTGTAAAGTGTTAAGAATCCTCTTTGTCATCAGTAATTTTTAATTATTCCTGGCAGGTGAAGTAGCACATGTAAAAAAGCAGTACCTGGAGATAATTACCCCAGAGTCAAACACCTTTTACCATCTTTATGGCCTGAGAAAAGCCCGGTTGACTTTCCAAGCCTGCTTATTCACTTATGAGATGGGGATAGAGTTGTCTATCTCTGAGAATTAGTGTAAAGTTCAAAAGAGATGTCAGATGCACTGACGAGTGCCTAGAACTTAAAAAAAAATGGTAGGTAGGAATAATTAAAATAAGCACCAGTAATGGTAGTAATAACAGGTCATGCCTCATTTTCCCCTGGACACTAACTCTCTCATCGCCGATAGCAATTCATCTCCTATAATTTCACAACATCTCTGGCATTACTACTACTTGGAAGTGATCATTAAAATTTTATTTACATTTTTATTGTTGCTGTTGTCGACATGTCATCTCTTACAAGTCCATTTGATTGAACTCACGTTAACCTCGGCCAAGAAAGCTAAAACTCTTTCAAGAACCCCTGTTGTTTTCTATGTATCAGCCACAGTAAGGAAGAGGTTACTAAGGATTTGGAGCACTTGCTGAAGCATAAGGCATCCGACCTTGTCAGGAGCCCTCGGGTTTTTGCCAACACTTCTGCTCTTCCCTGAACACAGCCCTCAGTGGAAAAGTACTGCCCAGATTCTGTGAATTATTCATCTCTTCATGACATCAAATACCCAGTGGATGAAAAGAACTAGTGGCCTTCGCAGTGAGGATCTCAGTGAAGAAAACCAAGGGCCAGTGATATCCTTTGGACCACAGTCAGGATTTTCCCTGTTGCCCTCCTGGATGGGAGACACCCTCACTCATTCTCATAGACATAACTTGAACACCATCAGGCTGAATAAAACACTGCTGTTTTCTTGGGGGGCTGATATGGAGGAAAAGGCTTTAAATGATGCCTCATTCAGTCGATGATGTTGCACCAATTTTAAGTGAATTTATGTTTTGGGTTCATGAGAACTGGAGAACAAGAAAAGGTTCAAGGTCTTTTCAGTTTTGTGTTTTCCCTTCAAGGATCAGTCACCAAATCCAGCCAGATCACAATCACTGGAGGGTAGAAAATTATTGACAATGGAAAATTCCAGAAGTAAAAGGTCCATAGGAAATACATCTGGCATTTTCTACATTGCTTGACAAGGCTTTGAGCCAAGTCCTTAGTAAGGCTAACCTCTGGAAGAATGGATTTATTTTGAAGTCAGAGAGAGAAAATGGCAGGACAGAAAGATCATGGCTCAAGAGATTTGAGTTGTGTAGTCTTGAGCTTTCTTTCAAAAGCATTTACTGAACACATTATGTCTGGAGTGTACAGACATATCCACCAGTGGAAATCATCTACCATTTACGCAACACCTAGTATATATCAGACCGTCTGCCAGGCGATTTATTCATAATAGCTAATTTACCCTCACAACAATCAAAGGATACATCATTCTGTGCTCCTTTGGCTTTTGAGGAAATTGATGCTGAATGAAATATGCATACTAAGGTTGGCAGAGTTGAAATTCAAACCCAGGTTTATCTGGATCTAAAATCCTTAAAAAAAACCATGCAATTTAGCAGGAGATCTTTATAAGTAAACAGCTAATGACAGAGCAATACACAATTAGCAAGACAGAATTAAATCTGTAATAGTTAGAGAGTATCTAAAGCCTTGGGGAGGTCGTGAATAACTGCCCTGGTTTGTTCAGGATGAGGAGTTTCTCAAGATACAGCAATTTCAGTGTTAAGACTGGGGGCGGTCTGGGACAAACCATGACAACTAACTTCCCCACAGGTAAGTAAGGATCAGATACCCAAAGGACAATTTATTCCAAAGTGAGGAGCTTGACCTTTGTCCTACAAAGAACAAGATGACAAAGACACATGCTTGTTATAAATAGAAGAGGGGGACAGAGAGAGAACTCTGGCTGCTGGGCGAATAATGGATTACAGTTGGCAAGAATGATGGCCAGGAAGCTTGGAATAAAGTGAAAGATGGAGGAGAGGGTCATAAATAGGGAAGAAGTGAAATAAACTTCATATTTCCTTTTAGCTCTAAGGCTGCTATTCCAGGATTGGACTTCTAGGACAGTGAAATCTAATCTAAACAGAAGTTTGTATGATATATTGACTAAATAGACTGGAATATTTGAGAATAAAATTTAGTACTTACTTGTTATGGGTTGCATTGTGTTCCCTACTTGCCCCCCCCCCCCGCCACCCATAAAGATATATGTTGAAGCCCAACCCCTTAGTACTTTGGAATGTGGCCTTATTTGGAAATGGGATCATTGCAGATGTAATTAGTTTAGATGAGGTTATACAGGGAGGCATAAGGTGAACCCCTGTTCCAATATGACTAGGGCTCTTGCAAGAAGACTGCCATGGGAAGACAGAGAGACACAGGGAGAATGTCTTGTGACAACAAAAGCAGACACTAGAGTTGACCCAGCTGCCGGCCAAGGAATGCCAACGATTGCTGGCAAACTACCAGAAGCTAGGAAGAGGCAAGGAAGGGTTCCCTTACAGGTTTCACAGGGAACACAGCTGTGCGGACACCTTGATTTAGGACCTCTGGCCTCTAAAACTCTGAGACAATCAATTTCTGTTGTTTCAAGATCCATCTTGTAGTACTTTTGTATGGCATCCCTGGGAAGCTAAGACACTAGCCAAAGTATATCGAAACTTTCTTTTCCCAAAAAGAAATAGAATGTAGATGGGGCAGAATATAAATCCTCAGCTTAGAAACTTCTAGGAAGCAGGCACCAAGCTGAGTGCTTTCTTGGGACTCTTTCAGAGAATCATCTCAACAATCCTATTCCATTCCAGGCATAGGTGAGACACTGAGATTCAGAAGGAGGTCACAGCTCCACCCACTAGTCCACAGCTAAGAAGAGGCAGACCCAGGGTTTGAACTCATGTCTACCTGAATTCAAAATACAGATTCTTAGCTTTTCCTCCCTTAGATTTCCTGAAAGGAGTGACAGGAAAGCCAAGACAGTGGGCCAGATGAAACTGGAGAACCTGCCAGAACTCTCAGAAATTTACAAGACATGAGAAAGCACAATCTTGAAGCTACTGGGTTTGGGGAGGGAGAGACAAGTGGAAGAATGACTCCTTGCCCCACAACCCTGAGACACCGTAATGTGATGGGGTCTTTCCTTATCGGCAGGACTTGCCTCTCATCTTTGCTTTGGGGTCTGGAACACAAGAGGAGGTAAAGACAAAGTGTGTTCAGAGAGTCAAGAGTGAGGAAGTCTTTTTAGAAGTCTCTGGGGCCTTAAAGGGAAGGCACTTTCCTAAAGTTAATTACTTTCTGGATGAATATCTGATTAGAAATATCATTTGCAAGCCCCACCTGCTGCGGATGTCTCCTGTTTTTAAAGTAGATGTTCAAAAAATGTTAAAATCCTAATATATATCTTCATCTCCCATGGAAAACAGAACAGTGCTTATTTTGGTCCCCAGGGAGTTGGGATCCAGTCACGGAATTCATCTTATACCCTTATGTAATCTAGGAGAACAGGGAACAGATCGGATGAGAAATCTCAAAGGAAAACATGCCGCCCACAAAATTAGCCTGAGTCATGGCTCCAAGCGAGAGGCTGGGTTTAAACCAGAAGTAAGTTTGAAAATTTCAACCGATGACCCCTTGACCCTGACGATGAGGGTCTTTGGAAATGAGCCAGTATGTTTTCATCTGTGTTTTAAAGATGTACTTGCTGCAATATTCATGATATAGAGAAAAGGCACAGAGCCAGAAGCCATGAAACAAGATTCCAGTCTCTCCTATGTGATTTAGATACTCTGAGTCTCAATCTCTTCACCTAATAAAAAGAGTTTTTGATTCTGATGTGTTTGTTTCTTTCCTGGTTACTCTTCCTTGTCACTTCCTCCCTCAGCCCATCTGCCTTCCTTCTCAACTCCACACTTACCTATTGCCATGAGGAAAAGAGAAAGTAAGTTGAAGGAGGGTGAGTGTACTGGAACAAGGCACCGGAAGGGCCCATACCATGACTCCTTCATTCGTTTGTCCATTCACTCCCTCATTTCACTAAGCATCCACTCAACGTCTCAATCAAGTGCTAGGAGTTAAGGCGAAGAGGACAGGATATCACGCCTGGAGCTCAGAGTCCTGGCGAAGAGAGAGAAAAATAAATGGTTACTTTGAATGTTAACAAATGAATGTTACAGACCAGGAAACACTGCAGATTGAATGCAAGCAGATATCAGAGGGCCTTTTCAAGTTTTCCTCCGGAGAGAGGATATGGAAAGATTTCCAGAGGGGGAAAATCTGGTGGGGGTGGGTGGGGGGGAACATAAGAGAATATTATAGAAAGAAGGGGTACCGAGCATAAGCAGAAGTTCAGATGGTTACGTATAGCTGCAGTTTTAGGGCATGTGGCCAAAGCAGAAGACGAAGAGCCAGGGCCGTATGGGCCTTGTTGAGGGAAACAATTGACTTACTGATCATGGTCGCACGGGGAGCTGGAAGGGGCCATAATCGCTTTGCTGGTAGCAGCATATTCAGCAGTGAGTCCACAAGTGTTCTATCCCCATGCACGA
This sequence comes from Panthera uncia, assembly GCF_023721935.1. Classification (NCBI taxonomy): domain Eukaryota; kingdom Metazoa; phylum Chordata; class Mammalia; order Carnivora; family Felidae; genus Panthera; species Panthera uncia. The sequence goes on along the minus strand of NC_064811.1, from coordinate 9,776,941 downwards.
AGGACACCGCTTAGAAGAAGAATGCAAACCATGGTACGGAGCTCCAGAGGACGTGAACCGAAGGGCAGAAACTACAGAAAATCACAAACTCTTAGAGTCAGTGCTATTAAACTGGAAGAAGATATGAGGCAGCAGTAAATTCCCCACCAATTGTTGGCCTGCCACTTGCTAGAAATGTATCATAGTTGGAAACCATAGGCTTTAAAATATCTTCTAAACCAGCAAGGCTTAATTGGTGTTCCCTTTTCCTCCCAATCCACACCCATTGGGTCATCTGTAAAAGAGAGCACAACGCCCAATTGTTGGTATTTCGGAGATTTTACCACTAATCGTCATCTTGTGAAGCTTTCTATTAGACAAATTGTACCTATCAAGTAATAATCGTCCAACTTTATATTTCAGTAGTACAAACCAAATAACTGTACTGTGATTTAACCAGAGATTTTTGAATATTGAAACTACCTTGAAGTTGGCCACCAGGCGACTCAAGGTTAGAAACCTGCAGAGGAAATATTCTCCAAGGTTCCCTCCAGCAATGACAGCCTATGACCCTAAAGATCAGAATGACAAAAAGGAGGGAGAGGTTGCATCCTCTCAAGATTCTGAAGACAAGCTCTGAGAGGAGAAAGCAAAGGTGAGCAGTGAGGAGGGAAAGCCATTGAGAAGGAAAATGCCAAGAGGAGCCTAGAGTAGCAGAGAAGCACGTACCACGCATGGGTTTGAAGATCTGGTGTCCAAGTCCATGGGTCTATGAGTTGGCTACTCATCGACTTTAATTAGGGGCAAATACCCTAGGGCAAATCACCACTCTGTGTCTTTAGTTTTGTATAGCGGGCCAGTGATTCTTAGCTTGGAAGTGTCATTTGTAAAGATTAAATGAAATAGTATGTAAAGCAACTAACCTTAGCACACAGTAGGTTTTCAAAAGGCAGTTGTAATCATAAGGCAATGATGTTTCAATCAAGAGGTTTAGACACCAAAGAGCAGTTTTGTTTGTTTACTGTGCAGAAAGACGCAAGTCTTTATTGCTCTAATGACAGTTAGATGACTTTAGGCGCTGCCTAGGGATAGTGCACAGTTGTCATTGTAGATAATAAAAGCAGAAATGAGAGGAGAATTAATGAGGAAACCAGACAAATCCAAAATGCTGGGCCATCATCCGTCTGGACCGCATCAATGCAGGGGAGGAGAGGGATGACGTAAGTGTTTATTTCTAACTCTCCCTCTCTGAGAATGCTGAGTGTTTTCAGTCTGACTTCCGCTTTTAGAACTCCTAACATACCTGGGCTCCAAACAGCATTCATTTTAAATCGTGTGTTGCTATTGTTGCTGTTGTCGTTGGCCTGGATCCGTAAAGCACCTGTATGCATAATTATGTTCTTGGCACATGGGTAGGGAGGTAACAGTGATATGCTCCCCAAGAACTAGAAAATGTGGCAGAAAGATTGTCCTCCCGATAGTTAAACCAGGAAGTTAATCCAGTTAACATGAGATATGCAAAGTCACCTCCCAAAGACGATAGGCCCCAGACCAGCAGGTCTGGAGCTAGCCTCAGTGCAGATATTAAGGTATCTACAGAAAAGCTTTTTGGGAAAGGGGGTTGGGGGGGGGCATCTGGGTGGGTCAGTCAGATAAGCATCTGACTCTTGATCTCAGCGCAGGTCTTGATCTCAGGGTCGTTTAGGAGTTCAAACCCCATGTTGGGCCCCCTACTGGGCATGAAGCCTACTTAAAAAAGAAAAAGAAAAACGTTTTTTGGAAATTGGAAACTGACCAGCATAGAAACATAGAAACATAGAAAAAGAGAACCAAGTCCTGTCCAAGGTCATGCCACTTGTCCAGTGCATTGGAGTCTGTCATGGACACGGATCGACTACAGGATAAACCCCCAAATCTGTCGCATGGCTGGTAGGACCCTACATGATTTACCCCTGCACCTCTCTCCCTCATTCAGTCCATCCTCCCCTGGCCTTCTTGTTGCTTATACAATGTCTATTCTCCTGGCCTGAGATTCCTTTGCCCCGAATTTTCCGTGGCACTCTCCCTCACTTCATTGTTCCAACGTGACTCCACAGGGAAGCCTTTCCGGATTACTTTCTCTAAAATCCCTCCAGCAGAGAGCCAGGGTCCCACAATATGTGAGTAGCTTGTGAAATGGCCAGACTTTGTCCTAAGACCTATGAAAGCCTTGCAAAAAAACGCAGTTCAAGTGGAAAAGTCCATAAATATCATGGCAGGAAAAGCCGATTTAAAAAGTTGAGAGAGCTACACTCCACACAACATAAACCGGTGACATATTCAGTCCTGTGGATCGCAATGCTGCAACAATATTTTCTGAACGAGGAGGAAAGCCCTCCTGAAGAAGTTCGTTTATTGGCGCAAGGTTTCATTGTCATGAATCTGGCTTGCTAAAGCAAGCGAATGTCTTCTAGAATACTTACTCACTCTGCCATTTAAATGTATTTGGTGAAATTTTTAAATTGTTTCCCCAACCCCTCGTTTTCTGAGACCTTAGTCTTACCAGCTGCGGTTTATGAAATCATGCATCTTTAAGAAAGGGAAAAAGATCACTCTTTGTCATTCCAAATTGGCAAAAGCATTCCAAATGAAAGATGGAGATGTCAGACTATCTTATGATATCACTACACTCTCAAATCCAATTTGTGTCCTTTGCTCTGATTGCATTCACATTGAGCAACGTTCTCATTATGACTTGTCTTTTCATGTAGGTCCACTAGGAAAAGAACTAGAAATGGGAACCAGAACTTTCTGTCTTCCTGTGTCCATTGTATTTCTCACTGTCAATCAATATAGAGCACAAATGGCCCACTGAGGACTTAACTGTTCCTTGTATTTGCTATGTGTGTCTTTCGTACTGTAGCAAGATGCTGACTTGAGTGCTGTGATGAGGCTGGGAGGGACAGGTCTGCAGGTGTTTACATCAGGGAAGAATGGAAGGAGAGGAAAGGATGAAGGGGTCTTGGATACCAGCTTCTGGGCCCTTCCTAATTACTATCTGGTCCTGTATGGACCATCTGGAGAAACATGGAGTGTGTGTGTGTGTGTGTGTGTGTGTGTGTGTAACTGTTTAAGAACTTTTTCAGAGGAGCCAGGGGTGGGAGGAAAATGTGGTAGAAACCTGATGGTTCCCTTTGAACTTGGAGAAGAAAAAAGGTAGTCCATGTTCCAACATGGTGCCCAGGAGGAAGTGGGGTTTGGATAAGAATGGCCTGAAGAACCAGAGTCTTGGGACCCAAAGCCCAGGATACCCATGGGCAAGCATGTTGTGTGGGGAACGACATCTTCTAAAGGACTCCCAGAATCCAAACAAGTTGCTGGGCAAGTGCAACACTCACTCCAGTGGGTAAAGCTTGAGTCAGTTCTAATGATTTGAAGACCAAAAGTGGATGTTGATGCAACCATCCTGAGATTCTAAAGACCTTTGCTCCTGTTACAAATGAAGGGTACAAATGTCCCCTTCTCTGCCCTCACTCAGCATGCAGACAAATCAGGATTCTGATTTTGCACAGTGCAAGACCGGTGCTATGGTGATGAACACCAAACTGGGAGATCATTTTGCCAAGTGCTGTCCAGCCTCTGGGAATAACATGCACCACTCTGTAGTTTCTTTCTTTATTTTTTTATTTTAGAGAGAGAGAAAGAGAGCATGAGCTGGGAAGAGGGGCAGAAGGAAAGAGAGAGAGAGAGAAAGAGAGAGAGAGAGAAAATATCTTAATCAGGTTTCACGCTCAGCATGGAGCTCAGTGTGGGCCTCTAACTCACGACCCTGGGATCATGACCTGAGCCAAAACCAAGAGTCAGATGCTTAAGCGACTGAGCCACCCAGGCGCCCCACTCTGTAGTTTCTTCTTTGAAACTTCAGCTGCAGATTGGGGCTGATCTTAGAACTTACACAAGTGGATATAGTTTATAGGAGTCACGCCTCAAATTTACTCCCTATTTACTCTGGATATGCTTTTATTGGGCAAAAAGGATCTTGTCTGCAAACAAATACAATAAATCATGAAGTAGATGTTATGTTCTCTACCTCACAAGTGAGAAAACTAAGGCTCAGAAAATTTAAGAAACGGACACCTGGGTGGCTCAGTCAGTTGAAAGTCCAACATTGACTCAGGTCATGATCTCCCAGTTCGTGAGTTCAAACCCTGTATCCATCTCTCTGCTGTCAGTGCAGAGCCTGCTTCGGATCCTCTGTCCCCCTCTCTCTACCCCTCCCCCACTCATTCTCTCTCTCCCTCTCTGTCTCTCTCTGTCTCTCTCTCTCACAAAGAAAGAAAGAAAGAAAGAAAGAAAGAAAGAAAGAAAGAAAGAAAATCATCACTGCCACTCAGATAATAGAGGACAGATCTGACACAAACCTGAGTGCCCAAGTCCAGGGCTGTTCTTATAAAACTAAGTCATTTTGCAGTCATGAGAAAACTTGAATGTTACACAAAGAACAATCCATTTACTCTTTAAAAGTAGGCACTTAACAGTGTACCAGACATCACATTAGGTCTTCTTAATTCGAGTCCCAGTCCTGAATAAGGTAACTGTTCTCAAGTAGAGGCAAGCACATGCCTTGGGCTTACTCAGAACAGGTGTTTACGGATTCCTCCATGGGGATGGGAAAATGGGAGGAAAGAATGGGAAGCTTCTTCAAGAAAGGAAGCTTCGTTTCAAACAAAGACATTCAAAGCAAATACAGGCATAGAGATTTGGAATAGGACTGCAAGCTGCTTATTTTACTTAAAGAATAAGGGGCAAGTTTCAGGAGTGAAGAGGTAAGGGAAGATTATGTACAACTTGGGGAATAAAAATAGTGCCAAGTCCTTGGGAATTCCAGGAACATACCAGATTGAAGGCAGAGTCTAAATATCAAAAACTAAACTCTTAAGTCTAAAATTCTAGAACCTTAATTACTTCCTTACTGTTGGGACCCTCATTATTTCCATAACTTTCCTTGTAGGGAGTGAAGTTAAAATCTTTCATTCAAAAAAAAAAAAAAAAAAAAGTCCTGTGGACTCATCCTCAGCAACACACACACACACACACACACACGCACACACACACACGAAACCAGGGAGCTGAATAGACTTTCGCTGATTTGAAAAGCAAAATGATGCATGGTGGTGACCATTTTGAAGGTCAGAAAGAAACGGAGTCTCTGGGGCCTGGGATCAAAAACCCAACATGAGCACAAGAAATATATCTGGCTTGAGAGGGAGCCTGGGGATGAAGAGGCAACAGCGGATAACCCCTACCCAGGGGCTCCTGCATAATAAAAAGAACTCCCACCAGGTCCCACTTCTAGAGTCACTATAGAGCTCTGAAGAGATGGGAGTGAAATCACAACCCATGTGCGTTGACGATGTTCCCTCCTGGGCTCTGCGTAGGGACGCGGGAATCCTGCCATCAAACTCCCACTTCTGGATGCTCTTGCTTTGTTTTCTAATCCAACATTCCTAAAGCCTTTCATCTGTGTTTCTGGACTCAGCCTATTGCTGTAGCCGAACCTCGTTGCCTGTTTAATGATAGTCTAATGTGTCTCAGAGTGTCCTAAAGGAACGGTTCTGGCCCGCAGCTTTCCCTTTAAGGAGAGTCCTTTGAATCTAGGTCCGCATAGAGTATAAATCAACTCTCTGTGCGTGTCTGGTTCGCACATGGGTGAAATCCACCTCCATATCAGTCGTTCCTGGAGGGGATTTTCTCTCTGCATTACACCTGCAGAATGCCATCCTCTTTTCTCTGGCAAGCCTGGATACATGATTAATATTTTAAGCCTCCCTCGTTCCGCTTTCCCTAGTTTCAAAAGTGCCTGCATGTTGGACTTTTGAAAACTGTATTTATCTCCCCATCCAGACCACTGAGGAGGAATTGCAAATAGAAGGTGCAGCCACGGGGGCCAAAACAAATCCAGGCAAATCTTTAAATTGCTTCTGCAGTCATCTGGGTTTTCTTTCATTAGCATCTCAGATGCTACTTCTCTCCCCTGCTGACCTTCATTTTGGAAAGGAAGAGAGAACAATTTTAAGAGGGTATTATATCTTTTCCTTCCAAAATGTCGACTTAAAATGTGGGGTGAGTGTTCTCAGCTCGGTTCAAAGAGAAGTCTGGCTGGCTTCTCCTCCTGTCCTGGGCACCACCATCTACCCCTCCCCCCCACCATCCCCCAAGCTCAACTCCCAGATTTCTCTGATTTCCCCTCTGTTTCTCTCCCAGCAGCTCTGCCGAAGTTTCCCCCACCAGGCTTCTTGCATTCACCTCACGACTGGATGCAGGCACCTGGTTCCCTCCCCATCCGCAGTCTCCTTACAGCTCAGGCTCGATGGTTCCAGAAGCAGAAAGAGCCTTAGATATGGAGGCAGGGAGGGCTGACCACACACCCCAGAACCGGGATCTGAGGGTTTATGTCCAATTTCAGCTCTGACACTAATTCCTAAACCGGGGCACATATGCTGATCACATTAAGTTTCAATTTCTTTACCTGTGAAATCAGGGATGGTAATAATAGTGAGTAATAAAGAGGAAATAAATGATGAATGAGATTACAGGCAAGACTCAAATGTCACAAAACACGTGCAACCTCTTCCACAGATCTATCGTGTGCATCTTTTGCACAGATGGCTGGCATTTGGGCGACCTGGGTCCGGAAAGATGCTCACTCGGTACCCTTGCATCTCTAAATTCCTAAGCATTGATCCATATAATAGATAACTATTTATTGGGCAACCGTGTCTGTGTTGGGGAGTAGAGGCACAAAGAAAAATGAGGAGCAGTGTTTGGTTCTGTGGTGATGAGTCTAGTGAGACTAAGTCACAAACTGCTACGGGAGAAGCTCTGGTCTCCCACTTAGCTACTTAGCCGAGTAGCCAGGACAATAGAAGCTCATTTCTCATTGGGAACCATAGGCTGACTCATTTCCAGAACATGCTGAATGTTTCCTCTCTAGATTCCTCTCTATACACTGTGTGCCTCTGCCCCCACCAGCTTTTGATGGAATGCCATTGTCCTGACCTCATCGAAATAAAGATCTCTATGCACTGACATGTATTATGAGGACTTGGAAATGGTGCAAACAGGTGCAAAGTAGCAAAGACACCTGCCTTCAAAGATCAGTGCTACAGAGCAGACAATAAAGGACTTGAAAGCAAAGGACCCGAGGCACCTGGGTGGCTCAGTCGGTTGAGTGTCAGACTTCGGCTCAGCTCATGATTTGTGAGTTTGAGCCCCACATCGGGCTCACTGCTGTCGGTGCAGAACTTGCTTCTGTCTCCCTTTCTCTCTACCCCTTTCCCCCTTGTGCATGAGTGCTCTCACTCTCTCTCTCTCTCTTTCTCAAAAAAAAAATAAACTGAAAGAAAAAAAAAAGCCAAGGACCCAGTATGAGTCACAGCACTCCCTGGTTCTGTTGATTTGGGCAATGCACTTGACCTATTCAGTCCATATCTCCATTTGTAAGACGGATAAAATTCTACCCGCCTGTCAACAGTGTTGTGAGGAATAAATGAGGTAGCATACGTGAAAATGTTGTTTAGATTATAAACCTTATAGTGTTAGTTTCAGAACCTGGCATAAAGAAGAAGCTAAAGCAGATTCATGAAAAAAATAAGGAAAGATGAGGAGGAGGGAAGAGACAAGATACACAGGTAGATTTTTCAAAACTCTGAAACAGAAAAATATCTGCCGAGGGCTGATAGGCTCTAGGGATTCTGGGTAAGAATTGATGACAGAAGCATATAAATTACCCTTGTAAATGTAAGTAAGGTAGATCCATGAGGGGCAATACCAGAAATAAAAAGACCAGCTAAACACAGCTGCAATAGTTAATAACAAACTCAGGTAGTTTGGAATGGACGTGGAATGGACTCAATACATTGCAACGGACTCAATAGATTGAAGGAGACTGAGGCAAAAGACATTTCAAGACATGAGGAAGAATGGGCATGTGAGAAATTAATTTTCAGATTTCCCACTGGGCAGCTGGCGGGATGAGCATGTCATTTAACCAGGATAGGAAATATTTGAGAGGAAGAAGGATTGGGGAGGTAACGGGGAATGGAGCCATAGACATGTTGAGTGACAGCTTCTACAGGACCGTCAGGTGAAGACATCAGTAAGCAGCCGGATACAGAGGTCGGAAGCTCAGACTCACACATGGGGGGTTGATTCCGTGGAAATGACTGAGGTCATCCCTTGGCAGCTGTGTAGAGTGAAAATAATAAAAATGGGCTCAAGACAGAACCACGAAAGGATCCAATAGTTTCATATGGTTCCAGACAGCCGTCATCCACCAAAGCTAGACAATTGATACGCAATTGTCAAAGGTAGTTTAGAAGCACCAAATCTGGAGTCAGGCGCACTGGTTTCCAATCCCAGCTCCACCACGTACGAGACTGGGCGAGTCCATTCAGCTCTCTGAACCTCAGTTTTGCCATTTGTAAAATGGGAACACGAGAGGAGGCAGCTATCAGCAGCATGAACCAACATAATGTGGGTAAGATGTTTTAGTTCTGTGACTAATCCTTAAACACATAAACATGTTCAAAATGCTTTAAGAGATGTTGGGAGCTAGGCTTCCATTTGTGTTTCAGGTTGGTTCTATTCTCTGCATCAGAGTTGTTTCCAAGGCCACCCATCTAGGAAAAGAACACTGAAAGGGTCTTTTGTCCTTTCCTCCCAGATTGGTCTTTGAACAGCCTCCAGCCTCCCTGCCTCCCTTCCCCCTCTCTCTGCAACCCTCCACCCTACTCAGGCCTCAACACTTGTACTTGCTATGACTCTCAGTGCTCTTGGCTTCTATGTAGACTGATTCTAAGGCCCAAGGTGGTGCCACTGGGAGCCCCAGGTAGGAGTGTCTACTGCCTGCTGCATAGAGGCCTGTTGTCAAGCCCCACCCCCCGGCCCCCGCTGCCCATCGCAACCACCACAGACGCCTGGTCCCAGCAAACCAGACGGTCCACCCCTCTTGTGCAGGGTACTTTGCCACTTCCTGCTGCTAGCACTCCACCTCTGCCCCAGCTGCCACTTCTTGCACGCAGTCGCCCTATTAGCATTGCCTCCGACTGCCAACCCTTCTAGAATTGAGAATGCATCCACTCAAGAAATGTTTATTGAGTTCCCATTATGAGCCACTGCAATAGGCATCGGAGATACCAAGGAGAGAAAAGCTTTCTCTTACGGAGCTTATCACCTGAGGAAAAAATATAGGGTAGAGTAGGCTAGAGTAAGATAGTGTAGGGTAGCATAGGGTAGGGTAGAACAAGACAAGCTAGGATAGGGTAGCATAGGGTAAGGTGGGTAGGGTGGGTAGTGGCACCTGGGTGGCTCAGTCAGTTGAGTGTCTAACTCTTGATTTGGGCTCACATTGAGCATGGAACCTGCTTAAGTTTCTCTCTTTCTCCCTCTGCCCCTCTCCCCCACTCATGCTATCTCTCTCTCTCAAAAAAAAAAAAAAAAAAAAAAAAAGGTTGGGTAAGATGGGGTAGGATAGAATAAGTTTGAGATGGATTTTTAAAGTTTTTTAAAACAGAGATATTTTTTAAAGTTTTTATTTATTTTGAAAGAGAGAGAGAGAGAGAGAGCAAGAGCAGGCGAAGGGCAGAGAGATAGGGAGAGACAGGATCCCAAGCAGTCTCTGAGCTATCAGCAGGGAGCCTGATGTGGGGATCAAACCCATGAACCATGAGATCATGACCTCGGCCAAAGTCGGACACTTAACCAACTAAGCCACTCAGGTGCCCCTGACACAGTGACATTTAACTGAAACCTGGACCCTAATAATATTGTGTGTGTGTGTGTGTGTGTGTGCGTGTGTGTGTGTGTGTGTGTGTGAATGGATGGAGAGGAGAGGAATAGAGATTTTCTTATCTGAGCAATTATTAAAGCCAAGCACACTGCTGGATATCTTTAGATTTGCATTTCTCATTTGCAACTCTCTTTCTCCCTCTTGAATTAAGCAAGCTCAACAAAAGAAATGTTCTCCACCCCCTTTCCAATAAAAGGAGGGTGCTTTGAATTAGATGATAGATTTTTCTGTTTCTGCCACTTTAGGCGCTTCCATATTTTAAGGTGTTTGATGAGTGAGAACATGAAGTTCAAAGATGCTACCACGTAGAACATGAACTAGAAGAATTTCTTCTCACCCCCTAAAATCCACAGTAGCACCAACTAGTTGGAAATAATATAACAGCCTCTCAAACCTGTGCAGGACTTGACAGTTTGCAAAGTGCTTTTGTAGACTTGATTTATTTGAGATCCACAACCACCATGTGAAATAGTATTTTCTCTACTTTACCGATGAAGAAACTGAGGCTCAGAGAAATCATGTGACTCCGAATATGCCACTTGTAAGTGATGAAGCTGAGGTTTGAAGCTGTTGCCCATCCATCTTTGGGTACCTCTCCTACCAATGTTACTGCAGGGCTTCTGAAATAATTTTGGGTCAATTTCCGACATTGGAAATGTCCTAAATTGCTATGGTTAGTTTTTACTCGGCCATAATTTATGTTTGTGTCCTGTAGTTTTGTCTCCCTGGGGGTAAAGACAGACACCACTGCTTTTCTGGTTCACTGACATGTTGAAAGACAGGACATAACTAAAAGTGTCTTCCCTGCTCTCCAGGCAGTCCCAAGAGGATGTCTGAGCCTCTCCCAAAGCAATATGTCTGCTGTCCTCGAGACTTCCATGGGCAATTTATTCTTGCCCCCACATGTGAAAGTTGGCTCCATAGATCCCTTCCCCTGCTGGCCTGGAGAATGCAGTGGCTTCCAGAAGCACTACCATCGCTCTCGGCTCTGGTACTGTCCACTGAAACTTCCCCTCCATGCCCACCTCAGGTCCCACGAGGTCAAGACACCTTACCCTGGAGTGGAGAGAACGTCATTTCATGTAGGTCCCCCATCTACTCTCTGGTATGTTCTCCCTCTGAGCATCTTCGTGTTAGAGGTGAGGAAGCCAAGACACAGAGAGGTTAAGCCACTTGTTCAAATCCATACGGGTAGGAAGGTCTACGGTAGAAGTGGGATTTGAACCCGGGCATACCTGGCTGCAGAAGTCACATGATGAACTCCTGTCCCCCCTAAAGGAAAGCACTGAGCCTTAGAGAACAGAGCTAGCTCACAGGTTTTGTCTAGCGAGCCTCTGCCATCTCATAAGGCACTTGGCTCAGACCTGTCCCTTGCCCCTCCTCAAGGACTCAGGCCAAAATGCCTGGAATAAAGAGGTTGCAGATACATAATCAAATGCAATAAATGGCCCTGAGTCATCAAACACGAGGGATCTGTCTTCACCTACACACACGCACACATGCACGCGTGCATGAGCACATACACATCAATGGGATATTTGGAGCACAGAAAACAGCATTTCAGCACTCAGGCACACACTGCCCCACTCAGAAATCTGACAGTATTTCAGAGAGCCAGAATCTCTCCAGTCCTAGTACACTGGAATATAGTGAGTCTGCCCCAAAATTCTTTTGAGTGGAGGAATAGAATCTGGAGTGTCTAGATATTGTTGTCTTGTTATTGAAACTTATGAACTAATTATTTTGTAATCACACGTATTCCAATAGGAAAGCAGTGAGGTTTAGAGGCAAGAACCAGATTTAGCATAGACCTAGGTTTCAGTGAGACCTTGCCCAAGCTATTTAATTTTCTGAAGTGCAACATACCGAGCTGCAGTACACGCTGGTAATGGATGATTACAAATGCAGCTAAGCCTCCCAGCCCAGGGCCCACAAGGCATAGCGGGCACTGGACAAATGCTTATTCCCTTCTTTCAACTTTGTCATTGGTATAGGTCTCTTCAACCCTCAGTGACTGCTTCTTATCTGACCCTCCAAGGTGTGAACAAAGGGAAATGGTCCTAGAAGTCAAGACACTTGATCTTTGTATGAAACCTCTGGGAAGTCAGCTAAGCTATTCAGAATTGCCTCAACCCACATTCTAATCCATCACATAAGACAAGACTAGGTTTCTTAGCACGTATTTGTGAGGAGGAAATTAGACTGTCTATGGAAAAGGAGATACAACAAATCCCATTTCTCAACCTCGGCACTATTGACGTTTGGGGGCTGGAAACTTTCTTGATGGGAGGCTGACCTGTGCATTAGCAGCACCTCTGGTCTCTACCCCGTCGATGACAGTAACATCTCTCCTTCCAGTTGTGACAACCAGAAATGCCCCTGGTTGAGAACTACCGAGCTAAATAAATAGGAGGTATTGTAATTGGCCTTTTTACAACATAGAATTAGAATAGGGGTGTGTGACCAGCCCTATGGAAATAAGCGAAGTTCCTGCTTGGACCACAGCTGCTTTTTAGGTCACTTTCACCCTGTTACAGGTGGGGTTTAGGACAGGAATTCCTAATTTAAAAAAATAGGCTTCACACCCAGTATAGAGCCTGGAGCTTGAACTTAGGACCCTGAGATCAAGACCTGAGTCGAGATTAAAGTTTGATACTTAACCAACTGAGTCACCCAGGCACCCTAGGAATTCCTTACTTCTGACACGTGTGTGATAGACCCTGGTTTTCAGAGTGAACAATATATGACTTGACTCCTCCTCTCCTTATGTTAAACAAAAGGTCTTGTAAATCTTTATCCTTACCTCTCGCCAGTAAGCAAATGTATACTCCATTTAGACAAAGAATTAACACCAAAACATACTCCTGGCCACAGATTGATTCCTCCTCCTATTTGTGTCCCTTTCCATCTGAGGACAGACAGGAATCCTCCCTCCTACTCCCCCACCCACCCAAAGCCCCAGGCTCCGTCTGTAGTCTCTAGAGGCTATAGGATAACAAGAACCACACTGACGCCCCTATAGCTCTCCCTTGTGGCCCTTAAAACCTTACCACTGTCTTTAACCCCTTGGGAAGGCAGCCTTTCAATCCTGCCAGACCCAGAAAACATCTTTCCTCTACACACCTGTAGATTTCTGGTCTCCCCCCCTCTGTTTTATCTTCTTCAAAGCATTGAGCTTGCCTTTCTCGAAGTTGAGAGACCCTGACCCAGCATTTTCACTTCTGGCTAGATGTCCAAACGAACTGGAAGCAATGTGTCAAAGAATGATTTGTACACCTATGTTCATAGTGGCATTATTCACAATAACCAAAAGATAAAAGTAACATAAGTGGACATCTATGGATGAATGAATAAGCAAAATGTGGCATATACATAAAATAAAATAGAATTCAGCCTTCAAAAAAAAAAAAAGAGAGAGAATTCTGACACAGGCTACAACATAGACAATTTTGTAGGACATTATGTGAAGTTAAGTAAGCTAGTCACACACACACACAAAATTGTATGAGTCCACTTATATGAAGTCCCTAGAAGAGTCAAATTCATAGAGACAGAGAACAGAATTGTGGTTGTCAGGAGCTGGGGAAAGGGGACAATGGGGAGTTAGTGCTTTTATAATTTGAGTTTTGCAAAGTGAAAAAGTTCTGGACGCTGGTTGCACAACAATAGGAATTCACTTTACACTAGTGAACGGGACACTGAAAAAGTGGTTAACAAGGTAAATTGCATGCTATGTATATTTTGCCACAATTTAAAATAAAATTTAATCACTTCTCGGCCTTTTGGCTAAGATCAAGTGTAAAATAAAATTTAAAACACACACACACAAACACACACACGAAGAAAAACCCCAAGGCCTATTCCTCTCCCCTTTTCTGCATCGTGGATCCCACCGCCTCCCGGAGGCTTCACACATCTGTGCTTTCTTCGTCTCGTCTTGTCTGGAAGGTAGAGGGGAATCTTCTCTTCCTCTACATGATCCTGCCTTATCCTTTAAAATAAGAAAGCTCAGGAGCGCCTGGGTGGCTCAGTTGGTTAAGCATCCAACTCTTGATTTCTGCTCAGATCTTGATCTCACATTTCATGAGTTCAAGCCCTTGAGTCAGGCTCTGTGCTGACAGCATGAAGCCTGCTTGGGATTCTCTCTCTCCCTCTCTCTCTCTCTGCCCCTCTCCCCACTAGCATGATCTCTCTCTCTCTCTCTCTCTCTCTCTCTGTCAAAATCAATAAATAAACTTTAAAATAAGAAGATTCATTCCCTCCATTCCACTTCTCATGAGGAGGTGAGACTTCTCTCACTAGCCGGATACACAGTGCACCTCTTCTCCCTCCCTCTCTTCAGATCCTTAACTCTCTTGTCTATTTCCATCTTCATCTGGGTCGCACTTGCTCTATTTCCTACATCTTGCCCCATGAGACATGAATTTTCCAGGCCTTCCAGGAGAGCTTGGTTCATCTGAGACACTTGAGTCAAGTTCCAGTGTCCAACTCAAGGACTGACTGCAACAAAGCTGTCTTTGTGATCATTACCTGGCTCCTGGGTTGTTTCTCAGTTGGTTCAGAAGCCACGGAGGAGGGCCTGTGATTCAGTGGTGTCCTCCAACTCAATCCAAAGGTCCAGGGAACATTTTTTTTCTTTTGTTTTGTGTCAACCTTGAACGGCATGCAGATCCAAGACCCAAACTTGATCCCCAAATTGTATGATATGCTCCACCATATATGGCTATATATAAGGCCCTTATTCCACAGTTCTGCAGGCGGGTACTCACTGTGTTAGCATCATTACAAGGAGTCACCTCACTGAGAACATTGTGGGTCCCTTTCACAGCTCCGAACTCCATGTCAGGTGCAGAGTGGATATGCTCCTGCTTGTTTACTGATTGACTGATTGTTATGACAACACAAAAGGGAGATGACTCTCTAAACACTGTTCATGTGGATCATTCTTGACTTGGACAGATGTCACTCTCAGTAGCTAGTAACACAAGAGGGCAAAAACAATGGATGACTGGGGATAAGGAATATCTCATTTTACTAATTTAGATGACACATAAACCTAAATTCGAGGAATTTGAGCATCAAACTTCTTGGCAAATTGCTTGACTTTTTGAGTCTCTCTTCCCTTGTCTATAAAATCAGGGTCTTCGCACTGATGGCTAAGCTCCCTTCTATTTCAAACACACACTCAGCTCTATGGTTCAGTTGTATTTTTAGCCCAGTATTAAGAGGTTAAGGCAGAAACACCACACCCTTCCCTCCCTACTGACTCTGGCCTGCCAAAGTGTCCAGCAAGCATTTTCCTTTTTTGCAGACTTGGGAGGATCCAGAAGGCTGTTGAACCACAATATCAAACTCCGGTCAGATAATCCCCCACTGGGTTTTTAAATCAACATGGAATGGTTCTGACCCAGTGTGAGAGCGGCTGAAATGGACAATCCAAGGGTGGCTATGGCAGGTAGCCCAAGGAGCACTCTAGATAATCAAAATGAACCAAGTTATAACTTTCATCAAGGTATCAAAAATAAATCTAAGCCATGGGTTGTTTCTGGAAGAACACCATCCAACCCTAATCTTATTCATCCCCACAGTCCAATGTTCTTCCCTCCCTGGCTTGGCAGCTTGCCACAGGGGGAGGTGAGCTGCCTTGGGTTATAAGCTGTCAGACTCTGCATTTAAATATTACTCGCCCAGCTCAGTTCAAGGTACAGGTCAGCTCATAGTGTTAAGTACACTGGGAAATACATTATCTTTCGGGTCACAAGGGTACAATTCAGTGAACAGCAACAGGCTTTCCTGGTTGATAGATGATTCCACAAGAGGTTATAGCTCACCTGCCCTAGAAATAATAGCAATAATCCTCTGCATTCATATTCTGCTCTGGAGTCTGTGAAGGATTTTCACATCTATTATCAAACAAGATATTCTCAGTAGAGTCAACGTTGCCTGGGAAGGGGCAGGGGTGTAAACGTAGACCAGAGGACTTGTTTTCCGCTGTCCGTGCTGTGTGGCCTTGGGTAGTCACTTCACCTCTCAGAGCCGAGATTCACTAGCTATAATCAGGAAATGCCGATAACGTCTGCCTTCCAGGGGAATCAAAGAGATCAAATGAGGTGCTGTTCGTGCATACATTTTTTATTCAAATGTCACAGAAAAGAACCTATCAGACATGCCCTATAGAAGCAAAATGTACAATTATGAAAATAAGCCCCAATTTACCTCTAAAGCCTTGAAAACACAGTAGAGCTAACATAGTTTTTTTTTTGTTTTTTTTTAAATTTTTTTTTATGATGGATCCTTAATTTTATTTTTGTTTTATTTTGTTTTCATTTTTTTAAATTTTTCAATATATGAAATTTATTGTCAAATTGGTGTCCATACAACACCCAGTGCTCATCCCAAAAGGTGCCCTCCCTCAATACCCATCACCCACCCTCCCCTCCCTCACACCCCCCATCAACCCTCAGTTTGTTCTCAACATAGTTTTAAAATGGTCCTTTTTATTTTTTTCTTTTGGTTGGCATTCATTCATTGGGTACCTTTGTACAATAGCTATAAAGCTTAATCACTGCCTTCCAGGAACTTGGAAAATTAAGATATACATAGATATAGATATAGCTACAGTTGTGGCTTTAGGTAAAGACTAGAAATGGAGAAGAAAGGTCACTCTCACAAAGCTAGTTATCAATGACCGCAACCGATACGATGCCATTAAAAGACTCCCAAGGAACAAGATTGCATTGGACCATAGTAATGACATAAAGGAGATATCAATTGTCAATGTCGTACAACGTGGCAGCTGCTATACATATCTTCTCTTTAATTCTGACCACCACCCGACAAGGTATCGTCATCATCATCATCAACATCAAGGACATCCCCAGCCGAGGGAAGGAATAACTAGCTCAGGAAGGTTAAGTAATGTGTGTGAATCTGGTAAAGCATCAGAGCGTGGGTGTCTTGACCCAAATCCTATGTCTCTTGCCCTGCACTGCAGATTTTCTTCTCAGAAATCAGAGAATGTGGGACCCCTGAAATCAATTGTTTTGCTGGACCCTAAAAGACCAAGAGAGGGAGAGCGTATGAGGAAAGCCATTACAGAAGGAGGTCACAGCATGAACCAACTATGAATGTGTACTTTTGGAGATAGTGAGGAGTCCAGTCTGGCCAGTCCATTTGGCAGGGGCCGGATCATTACCAGAATTGCTCATACAACTTGAATTCCAGCTTCTAAAGACCAAGTGCCTTTAGGATCCTTCTGCAGATGACTTCTTAAGATCCGCTCCTCAAAGAACACCCAGCTCCCTGCCTCTACAGCCCTATCTGCCGTCACTTCAAGCCCTCTGTTGCTTCGTATCGCCCCTTCCTTCTCCAGACTAAGCCCCAACACAGATTCCAGATTTAGAAAAAGGACGTGATTATTCATCAGATGGTGAAGGAAACCATGTTATGGCATACCAGCACTCTGACTTGGCTTGGTTTGGTCTGATTTCCAACTCTACCTCTAGGGTAGAAGTGGCAAGTTCAAATGCCAATGTTGGCAGACCCTTGTGATCTCCCACCAAAAAAAAAAAATGTTAAGGAGACCATCGTGCTTCCAGGCTAGCACTGACTGAGAACCAGCAGATTTTTCATTTTAAGTTTTTGATGTTGACTTTGATGCCCTGGGGATTATTACGTTTGCAACATCCATATGTGATTGCAAAATACAATTCTGGAAAATTCAACTGAAATGGACAAATAAGGATAAAGCATGATAGGAGGATACAAAGGCTCTAACAAATAGCAAATACAGGCACACTTACACCTCCTTTTTTTCTTAAAAAGAAATGCACTATCAATAAGCAGGGTCAATGACATCTGCTTGTATCACTGAAGTACCCCCACTGGAAACAGGTGACATTTATTTTTCCCAATTTAATGGAAACATTCTAGGAGCTCAGAGAATCAAATGAAGATTTGACTACTCAAGCTTCAGACAATACACGAACCAGGGACCTCGGAGCATTCTTCATTCGTTCATTCCACGAATATTGTTGAGCACCTGCTTTCCATGGAATTGCTCTCAGTGCTAAAAGCGTTGTGGAGATGGAATCTAAATGTGATTGCAAAAGCTAATGAACACGTGTTCCAGACACAGATGCTAAATGTTCAAATTCCAGTGCCTGCTTTCCATGTAAGGTTTTGCTCAGGTTTCAGTTCCTGGGAAAGAGCCCAAATAACCTAGCTTGCATCAGGAATCCACCTCCTTGGTCAGTGTTGAAGGGGTGGGGGAGGGGTTTTTGAAGAGCCCTGATGAACAGTTTCCCCATGAGCATGTCCACAAACCATGAAAAAAAAAAAAAATCTCACCCAAAAGAAAATACTGGTGCTTTCACAAGAAGGGGATGCTAAGAAGGAAAATGAAAAACTGTCTAATCTTCTGCCTCACAGGACAGAATGAGATCATGAATATGAAGACATTGTCACAGACCCTGGCGAAAATAAGTATATGCTGGGTAAACAAATGACAACAGGAAAGGTAATTTTAAAAGTCCATCTTCGATATGACTAGACATCAGAACATGGGAAGTAATTATGCAGGTTTTTAAAATACAAACAAACATAGTCAATGTGTTGGAAGTAAGATATCAGATTTAAATAAATTATGAAATTTGGTAGAGCATTACTAAAAGTGTTTTAAATGAGGAAGTGTTAGTCCAACTTTCCCTGTGCTTGTCAGACTTCACCTCAATTTCAATGAACACTTAATTAAACACATGCTATTTTCCAAATCCTTGGAGAAATATACAGATTTTAAGAGAGATCTCAGCACACAATATCCTACAGAAGAAACAATAAATTACAAACAGATCTGATAACTATGACATAAGTGAAGTGTTTAAATGGATGAGGCATCTGACCTAACTCATAGCATCATGCCCATCAAATTGTATACAACTCTAGTTGGGGCAGAGCCCTCTTCCAGCAAAGGAGAGAGTTTCTGGTGACTATCTTGTGATGTCTGGAAGAGGAGTCTTTGAGACCAGGATAGAACAGTGACTCAGGCATGGCTACTTTTGCCATTAGCTAGAACATCAACTGTGCTGTATCTTTCACAGAAGAGCCCCAATGTATGTTGTCTTTGAAAAGGCAAGAAGAGGGGCGCCTGGGTGGTTCGGTCAGTTAGGTGTCTAACTTCAGCTCAGGTCAGGATCTCTCGGTTCATGAGCTTGGGCCCCGCATCGGGCTTTGTGCTGACAGCTCAGAGCCTGGAGCCTGCCTCGGATTCTGTGTCTCCCTCGCTCTCTGCCCCTTCCCTACTCACGCTCTCTCTCTCTCTCTGTCTCTCAAAAAAAATTTTTTTTTAAAAGGAAAGGCAAAAAGAAAAACTCTTGCCTAGAATCTCCATTGCTCTCCAAGAACACAGGAGTGAGTTTCCTTCAAAGCTGGAGACAGAGAAGAGAAAATTCCAAGGACAAATGTGGGCAAAACACTTTTCCGTGTCTCTCCATGTGACTGGGGCTTTCTCACAACATGGCAGCCAGGTTCAAGGGCAAGAATACCAAAAGACAGCCATTGCAATTTGTGATCTAGTATTGGAGGGCATGGAGTGCCACTGCTTTCACACTCTGTTTGTTAGAATGGCATCACACAGACCAGCCCATGTTCAAGGAAAGAGTAATCAGACCCCACATTCCAATGAGAGAACTACCAACAACTTTTCAGATCTGTTTTTAAAACCACCACAGTCCATACTCTAGTGGCACATGTTTAGATTCCTTTCCATGAAAATTACCTTCATCCTCTCCTGAGACATCCCCTTCCTCCAAGTTTTGTTATTAAATCAGGCTCGAGCTGATCTAATCACCAAATTCCATAAAGTAGGAATGACCCTTTCTCCAACTACATCAAGAAGAATCATGTTACGTATATGTGTATACACACAAACATACAATACACACACACACACACACACACACACACACACACAATTATGATGCCTTTTTCAAAACGCAGAGTGTTAAATATACATAAAACATCTCCATTTGTGCAGTTTTAATGTCCTCTCCCAGGTAATTAATTTCATGGAAATTTACAATCCACGTTCTCCCGGTAACACCCCTCCCCACACACACTACACTCCTCACACTCTTGGGAATACTGGACAAACACTCTCACCAAGAAATTACATCAAGAAGTTAAATTAACATTAAACATTGTATGACACATGCATCAAACAAGAAGTGTTGTTTTTAGACACTGAGATTTTCTGGACAACCTCCAAGTGCTAATATGTTTAACCTCAACCATCGATTCCTTGTTCTGAGATGGCATTTAAGACATTCAGATATGTCTCCTTCTGAATTCACCCTCCTGGCAGTTCTGGGAGGCTGTATTTCGCTGAATTTGGCCATTAGCCAGGAAAATGTCTCCTATGAGACAAAGATGGCTGTTATTTCCCCAGTATCTATTCTCCCCTTTACCTTAATAATAAAGATTTTAGCTGGGCACATGGCCATGTAGCTAAAGAGTTTACTTCCCAATTTCCCTTGAAGCTAGGGGTACATATGTAATTGTATTCTGGTCAATAGTATGTGAGTGGAGATGCCAAGTTGTTACTTCTGGGTCAGACCCTTAACATACAGTAAGCATATACTTCCTTTCTCCTCTCTACCTCCTGGTTTTTAGAATGTGAATGTGACAGTGAGAGCCACAGCAGCCATTTTAAACCACGAGGTAGAAGCAACGTGTTGAGGATGGCAAAGGAATAAGAAAGTCCGTATCAGCTTGACTTGATATGGTTGACTGCTTATACTCAGAGTTACTTTGGAGAGGAAGAGCTTTTATCTGGCCTGATTGTGTTATAGGGGGAAAAGGGAATGTTAACTAATAGACTCTCAGATCCAGGCTTGCAGTCATCTCTCAGATATGCCCAGCATTGGCCCTACCTCCATTCCTTCACTATCTCTTATTCTCTAAGAAGTCGTGGGCCATCCAGTGTCTGCTTCCTATAGCCAGTAGCTTCTGTCTACTCGACTTGACCCACATTTGCCACCAGACCTCTCTCCGATTCCCCCACAGGCAAGAAGTTTAATAACCTTTGTCCGTTAACCCTTTGCTTCCAGTCTTCCCATGTCTAATGGATCCTCCAAAGTGTTGTTGACAGGAGTACGAGTGCAAATACTTCCAACTGGAAGGTTGCAGGCAATGAACAATCGGAATCAATACTACCCATAAGCAACCACGTGAGCCGCTGTCCTAAGGAGCAGCACAGACATCTGGCTTCTATCTGATGATTCCTGTCTCCTGGCCTGCTCAGTCCTGCAACACCCATCCCACTCCACAGCATAACACTAGGGTGGAGACTGGCTGCACACACACACACACACACACACACACACACACAGAAATTACAATTAGAAGATGGAGGTCATCCTTCATCAAAAATCAAAAAGTCGTGACCTTAAAATGGATGACAAGCCGGAATATCCCTTCTTGGCTTTCACCTATACCTATGGGGTCCCAGATGCATTTTAGCATGTGTGTATATACTCAGACTTGCTACAGACCGCTAACTACAGCTCTTGCACTCCTGGTTTTAAATTGTGACTGGCACAGCCAGAAACCAGACATGGTGGACACAAGCAATCCTTCAATTAGCCAAATATTTCAACATTGAAATGGGAACTGCTGTGTTTGCACAAATGAGGCACATTGGTATTCTGGACGGTTACTGTCACAACAAAACAAAGAGACCAGTATCATAAGGAACGGATATTTCAGCCTCAATGACATGAGAGCTGTTTCGAGTGCCTCGGTTTAATGCAACTAAATATTCACTGAGTGTTTATCCTGCGCCAGGTGCTGACTGCACCAGGGGTTGAGGAGACAAAGGCGATGAAGACAAGGTCCCAATTCAAATGAACAAATTGACAAACAAAAAGCCTGCAAGTGTCTGTAAGTACCATAATAGGAAATGTCTAGAAGAGTGTTATGAGAACATAAATGAGGCAGGAACCACCTCTGTCTGGCATCAGGCTGCCTAGAAGTGTTCAGAAAGGGCACACGAGTCAGGTCATAAAGAATGAATTGATGCTCACCAGGCAGACAAAGAAGGGAGGGGACGCCAGGCAGAGGCAAGGGCTTTGCAGGCAGGAAGAGGCACAGCCTCTGGGGCAGGTGATGAGGCTGCAAGATGTCATTCTCAAATACTGGTGCAGGTTAGAACCCCCGAGAAGCTTATGGGAACCGTGCCAGGATCCACCAAGAATATTAAATCAGCATGTCCAGGGATGGATCTGGGCACCAGGACTTTGTCAAAACTCCCCAGGGGATGCTACTGTGCAACCAAGGTTAACAACCACTGCCCTGGTCAAGACCAAGAAGGTCTCCAATGTCACCCTGAAGAACTATACTTCCGTCCAGGTCATGGGAATCCTAGGCAGTCCTGTCTTCAGCTCCCGAAGACTTTCAGTGACAAACACCTGTGTGAGGTCCTGTACCATAGGGTTGGGGGCAGCAGGTGAATAGCCATTTATTTCTTAGAAGAAAAAAATACAGGTATCTCAGTTACAGGCAGAACCAAATTCCACTAGAGGGGACAGATGCTCCAGCCCAGTCCTGTGAGCCTGTCCTACTTCTATCAGAGCAGAGCACACGCACCTTAGATTTACCTGCAATGTACACGTCTTTCCTGTAGCTTAGTCAGTTTCTCCTCTTCACCTAAGTCTACACTTCTGAGCAAGTTCCTATGATTTGAGAAGTCATAGATGGAAGGGTGTTAGTTAGCCTGCAGACGAGCTCAGGTCCAAGGAGACAAGAAGCGACGTGCCTCCCCAAAGGTCCCAAATTCCCATAGTCGGCAGCTCTCGCTAGCATACCTCACTGCTGGGCTCAGTGTGCTGGAACAATCTAGGAGACACGGCTTTCTCTCTGCTGATCTACAGCTTTTTCAAAAATACCCTAAATAATGTAACAGCAGCTCACAACACACACACACACACACACACACACACACACACACGCACACACACGCACACACACACGCACTTTTTTAGATATGCTTAGGACACTGCTGTCACTAGACATATTCAACACATGGCATCAACAGCTTGGAGGAGGTGTTTCAAATACACCAGACTCCCTTGCAGATGTTTTGAAAACTGCTGGGTTCCAAAATTTAAAAGCAGCAGAATTTTCTTTTTTGTTGTATGTTTCATGGAACTCCAAAATCTCTAGTCCTCGAGGCTGAAGGCCTGTATAGCTCAGTGGTAGGACTTCGCTGATCTGACCAATTTCTACTGAGCACCTACCATGTGCCAGTAGAATTATAGGCACTTAGGAAGAAAATCAATGAGCAAACACGTTTTCAAAATTCCTACCTCTGTGCAACTTACATTCTTGCAGACCCTGAGAGAATGTCAACTTTGGGAAGTTATGAACTGAGCACAAATCACGTATCTGCTGTGACACCCTGGGTACCTGACCAAACCGATGCGAGCCTGTTTCATCGTTTTGAAATGGAGCTAATAATACCCACCTCCTGGGATTATTGTGAAAATAAATTCCACAACCACAGCGAAGCAGCGAGAACAATTCGGGCTTATAGAGGCTGCTGGATGCATTTGGGTCCTCTTGTCCTTCTATCATTTACATCTAAGACCCCATGCTATCTCAGATACAAAACCAAGGATGAGAAGGCACAATTCGATAGATACTAGATTAATTAGAGACACTAAGTGCTCATCACTACAAACTCAGAAATAAAGTCTCACTCTAGCGTTTCCACCAGGATACGTGCTGCTTCACCTTCCCTTTTACAAACTTAAAGGAGGCAGTGCAGGGTAAGAGAAATACTACGGGCCACGGTCAGGAGACTAGATTTTGATTCAAGCTCCTCCAACAACGGCTATGTGTCTTTGGGCAACTCACTTTCCCTCTCGGAGTCTCCACCCCTGGAGCTGCACAGTGAGGGGCTCTACCGTATCAGTGTTCTCAATCCAGCCTCCATAGAAGAATCCCCTGAGAAGCTCTTACCACATATTAATGTCCAGAAAATTAAACCAGAATCCCTGGAGGAATGTTTTTTTTTTTGTTTGTTTGTTTTGTTTTTTGTTTTTTTTTTTAATTCTTGTGATGTGAAGCCAGGATTAAGAATGTCTCGGCTCCTCTTTCAACTCTAACATCCTAGGACAGGGCTTGCGATAAATGAAGCCAGGCATCAGATGACCCTGCCAGACCACCATTTCCCTATGGAGCTGGATGTGGCTGGATGGAGCTGGACTGGGGGTCCAGGGATGCATATTTCATTATTCAAGAAGAAATGGATATTGGGTGTGTGTGCATATGTGCATATGTGCTCCCAGAAAATCTCTAAAACTTAAAATGGTAAACCAACTGGGATTTTCCTTTCAGCTTCATGTTAATGTGGCATAAGCAAAAATAATAATAATAATAATAATAGTAACAATAATAATAATCAAACAAAGCCAAAAAGCATTGTATACCAGTGCTAGACTCCTGTTCTCTAAAGCTTTTGACCAATTCAATTCTTGGAACACAGAAGCCATGATAAAAACATGGAGTTTAGAGATTCCTTTTCTTCCTTTCTTTGTACCCTTTTAAACATTTTTTTTCATTATTTCTTCCCTTCCAGGAGCCATTTTTAGACATTTGTCCTCCATTCTCCTGTCACTAAATTTTAACAACACAGATATGCCGTGTATCTGCTTATGTGCTTTATATATGAAGAGAATATAATTTCTTCACCCCTGCCTCTGCCCTGCCCCAGAGACTCACTTTTACAAATTGCCCCCATTGAGAACACATGACTTTTCTAAAAGAGTTGAGGCGTCTTGACCTGCCTATTGATCAAGCTCAAGTCTGGCTTTGATCCTGTGTTCTCTACCATGCACACCCATGCACACCTTCTAGGAGAAGCTGAGCGTGGCAGGATTGCTAAGTGCCCAAGTGATCGGTAAGCAGGTGTGCAGCCTTCCATAAACCTCCTACCCTCCCTGATCCAGTTCTCCCCACTAAACTGACTTCAGAATTGTTTTAAGCATGCAGTGAACCCAGGACTTGACTGAGACGGGGAGCTGGTGAACACTGTGCTGTACTATCCAGATCGTTCATCTGTGAAGACCTTGTCACTGGTGGCGGACAGCTTTGAGGTGTTGGCCCCTCTGGGGACAGCCTCTGGGTACCCACACTCAATGATCAGTGAGGGAGTAAAAAGGGCTGATCATCTCAGTCCAACAGGGAACAATCTGGACCTGCTACTCTAGCTAGCTCCAGGGTGTCCCTTGGGTCCGGCCAACGTTGTCACAGGGCCATCACCCTAACTCACCTACCCCATCTGCCCACTCCCGCTTCATTCTTCTGTGTATCGGGAGCCCAAAGACACACCCGCACAAATATCAGACCGCGCACAAAGCTCCATGTCAGAATCTGCTTCCCAGGAAGGCCAACAACCACAATGGGCAGTACACAACCAGTGCAATAATTGTTGCCATTGTTTAAGAATAACTTTCTGAAGCTTTCAGCATTTCCCCCATGAAACTGTCAACTGCGTTTGCAGCTAGAATTTATGCCAGGCTTCCTGGCATCAGGGATGCTGTGAAACAAAAGGGACCACAATGAGGAGCTCACAGTCCTGATATCCCAAAAACCTGAACTCAGAGCAGGACCTTATTTAATACGCTCTCCCCATTTCTTGTGATCGATCCAGCCCATTTCCTTTCTGCTCTGGGAGATCTGCACAATTCTCACCTAAGGGATGTGACTCTCCTTTGTCGGACAAGTAAATAAATGCAGCTTTGTGCTCGATCAGTTTGGTGATCTTTGTTCCTTACTGTCGACATCACCAATCACTCTTTACAAGACCATTGCCTCGTGCCACCCTTGGGTTCTCCAGGGTTTCTTGCTGGGGAGCCCATGGGACCCTTCCCAATACCTCACCCCAGGTGTCCTATCCCACCTCCACAGTAATCATAACCAGAAGGATAGTTATTGTCTTAAACTAATTATAAAGCTTTCTAGATTCTTTATGCGTGTGACCTCATTTAATCCTCAAAGTCAACTCATGATGTAGCTATTACTATTCCTAGGATACAGGTTAGGAAAAGCGAGATTGATGGCCATGCTTTATGACACATCTGGTGGGTGGTACAGCTGGAATTTGAACACTTTAGGACTAATGCCCAAGCTTAGGAACTACTACGCTACAAATCATCTCTCTCCTAGTTCCTGTTCTTGAGCTGCTGCTGTCAAGATCGTTCTGTAAATAATGGCAAATAAAGTCTCAAACTTGATACAAAAACAAAACAAAACAAAACTTAAACATTTTTACCAATGAGTAGGCAGCAGTGGCCGAGAGCTGGGTACGGCTGGTCAACAGCAGCAGCCCCAGCCTGCAGGGCATGGGAGAGCTCTGTTTGAGGATGAACTACCCTCTGTGCCTTCTTCCACTGGGCATCCTTCCTGCCCTTCCCCTTGGTGATTCCGAACCCAATTTGACTTTCTGACTTAGTTCCTGGTACTCCCTAGACCAGGCTTGCTTTTTTCCTAATGTTTATTTATTTATTTTTAGGAGGAAGGGGCAGAGAGAGAGAGAGAGAGAGAGAGAAAGAGAGAATCCCAAGCAGGCTCCATGCTGTCAGGGCAGAGCCCAATGCAGGGCTCGATCCCACCAACCGTGAGACCATGACCTGAGCCTAAACCAAGAGTCAAATGCTGAACTGACTGAGCCACCCAGGCGCCCCTAGACCAGGGTTTCCTAACCTCAGCACTGTTGACACACTTGGAACCGGGTTATTCTTCATTGTAGGGGCTGTCCTGTGCATGGTAGAATGTTAGTAGCATCTCTGGCCTCTACCAGATAGATGCCAACAGCACATCACTTCTTCCATCTGTCATAACAACCCAAAACATCTCCAAAAATTTCCAGAAGTTCCCTAGGAGAAGTAAAACCATCCCAGGTTGAGCGCTTCCCCTGACTGGCTTCTGGAACAGGTTTGACTTCGGGCTGATGATTCAGCAACCCCATCTGAGCAGACACCCCCTGATTAATTGGATTAATTGTTCATCTTGGCATCGGGAGGTTGGCCTCTTGACATCCCAGAAACAAACTGCAGCATTCTTAGCTAAGAAGAATTCGCTCCTGGTGAAAGAGTGTGTCGCCTGCCCCAGACCAGCCCTACATCTTAACAGGTGCCTCCTATCCAGTGCTGGTGGGTGGGAGCTCCACCCGATTCTCAGAGAAACCCCAGTCAGAGGATGGAATTGAACATAAACCTGCAATACTCAGTGTATCCCTGTGCCAAACCCACTACTTTCTGTCTGACTTCAGCTTTTCATTTTTAAGAATGCTTCGGACATGTGGATGGATATTCATTGTTTTATTCCTACGGTGTCTGTTAAGGACTTTTTAAAAAGCCAGCACCAAGGGCCAAATAACAGACTTAACTTTGTAAAGGGTCATGTAAATGGCTCATTGACACATCTCCCAGGCCTGGCAAAGCCGGTAGCCAAGCTCCAACAGAGCCTGAAAATGAATGTCCCAGTACATAGGTTCCAGGGCCGTGAGCCACTATTTTCCCCCTTGGCAATCAAGCTACTCCCTAAGCCCAGCCCCTGTCTTTCTGCACCAATTCCCTCATCTAAAGGATAAGGAAGGACAAGCAACACTTCAGCCTTTGGCTTTCTCAAGGTGTGACTGTTGATAAGACTCTTGGCCATCCATTCTTCACTTGTTAACCCTTGTTATACATCAGTTCCCATGGTGTGCAGAGTGGAAAGGGAAAATGCACTTTGCAATCACGTAGACCTCGGTTTCACTTCTGCTGTGTGTCCTCAGCAAATTTCTTAACTTCTCAAGACATGCTTTTCTCTTCTATATGTGGAAATATTATAAAAACTGTCTTTTCTGTGTGTGTCATTGAAAAAGATTAAGTTAACACGTACAAGGTGTCTGGAAGGTTCTCACTGACTGATGGCTACCGGAGGGGCAGGTGATATTGTTGGTATTAAAATGATGATGGAAATATTGATGCACATGAGTTCCTTTCTCCCTTGGACAGAGAAGCTACCGTAAATTTCTTAATCCTTTCTGACTTATGGGTACTCAGTCGTCCTTTAAAAAAAAGAAAAAAAACAACTGTACACTTTAATTAGCTCTCCTTCTTGAGATTAGAGTTCTTCTTTTGAACCCGTTTTGAGCATCTGGTTGCTGGAAGCTCCCAAGAAGAAAGTACTCCCAAGAGCACTTAGAGATTTAACGTGGAAGGCTGCAACAATGGCCTTGAAACTGACTTCCAAAATGTGTCTCTCTCTCTCACACACACACACAAACACACAAACGTAATTCAACAAACGTAAATAAATAAATAGCTCCATTTCTTTCTTGCTCCTAGAAAGGGTTCTGCCTTTGCTTTGGGGTGGGAGGGGTTGGATAGTTTCACTATCTCCTCTGAATACCTTCAACATTATTAAGAACTTATCTGAAAATGAGAAGTAAAACATTAACCTAGAAACTATTACTGTCATTTTACCTTTTACTATACATTTTATAGTACACTATTTAATCCACACAAAAACCATGTGAGTTAAAGATTATTATTATTCTCATTCAAGGTCCATATTGAAAAAATTAAGGCTCAGAGCAACAAGGGGGTGTCAAAATGCTTATCCCAATATTAGCCCCTAATTGAAAATCCAATATTCGTTCCATAATGTCATACTGCTTCTCAACTTTGTTTCTCTGAAATCTCTTTCACATCAATTTAACAGAGGTTAAGAATGGACAGCCCTGCAAGGTGCAATGGGCGGGGGGTGGGGGTGGTTGTCACATAGTGGATGGGAGATAAGATGTCAAGTATTGTGACGCCTGCCCCAAAATAATTAGGGTTTTTTTTTTAAGACATTGTAGGAACAAAGTTCACAAAAGAAAAACTAGAAAAATTAATTAAAAGACTAGTAAATTCTATTCCCTGGTCAAAATATAGCCAAACTCTTCCCAACCCATTGGCCTTGCATCCTTTGCCAGCACCTGATTTTTTACTTCATTCCTTTGGTTGTACATCTCTTTCCCCCTTTCTTTCGGAGACTTACTTGGCTTTGATTTGCAAGTGTCCAATACCCAACCAGAGTAGTTGAAGTGAAAATGGACTTCTCTTGTTTCACATGGCTAGGAAGCCCAGGCATGATAGGTCCTGGGTTTTGCCTTTCTCTCCATGTCTCAACCTTACTTGGGGTTATCTGAAGAAAGGTCCTTAAATGCCTACCCCCATCTCTAAATCCACATCCTCCTAGTTTGACAATAACATTGGATAGGGGGAAATAAAAACTCTACTCCAAAATTCTCCATATTAATTCGAGGAAAGGCACTGGCTTATCCTGCTTGGGTCATGCATACACACATGTAGACAGTAACTCTACCCAGAGGGATGAGGTGTTCTGCCCAGCCAGGGTCATATGCCCCTTCTTTAGCTAGGGGTATGAACAGAATGATTGCCATACCTTAACAAGCCCACATGGACTGAGGGAGGGTTCTCTAAAAGAATCAGAATAAAGGGGATTGGAAAGCATGCTGGATACGCATAAAAATGTGTGACTACCATGGTCTACTATAACAGTAAATTAGAATAATTTCAGGATCTTTACAGCTTACCTAAGCCCTCTAAAACTCTCAAAGGTGTTGCCATTTGTGGGACACAGAGAAGTTTTCTCTAAAGTACAATGTTGTCCTGGTGACATTCTGGTGATATTCTGTCCCCTGGCAGTCCTTTCTGTCCCTAACAACCTCCCTGTTGTCTGTGAACATTTGGAAGCCTGGGAACATTCCCATCCCTTATTCCCACTGTCCATGAGCAAATTACTGCCACATATTATCTCCTATTGTGTCTGCCCCACCCTCGACCCAATGTCAATCTATCAGATATGAATTTTGTGGGATGCTACCGCTTACTCATGAAGCTTCTACAGCAGGGTTTCTGGATGATACGACACAACAAAGCCTCTTCCCCAGGTCTCTATTTCATTTTGTGGTTTAAAATAATCACAAAAAGTAGATCCGAAATCCTTTGTCCAAAACAAGTTGACTTGACGCTGAATAATAAACTGGAAAATCAAAGAAGCATTGCTGTATAAAGGCTTGTTCATTCCCTTAGAGTAAGATATACTAGACAAAGTTAGTTCAGTATTTGTCATGGTGAGCAGGATACGGGGGCTGGAGTGATGTGATATAGAAGAATCCAATTATTGTAGAAAGAAAATGAGGGGAAAGTCAGTCCTACTGCTCTGAGAAAGAAATGTTGGTTAACGGGACTGTGTAAAAGAACCTATCCATCCCATCGCTAGGTGTTCCATTCGAGCATTTCAGCTCAAGCTTCTCAGGTACTCGCAAAATATGACACCCAAGTAACAGGAAAGATACCACCAAATGGAGTTTCAGTTACATGGTTGCACTTAATTCCAGGAAAATTTCTGTTCAAATGGCTACGTCTGTTATCTCAATCTTCTCTACAAACCTAAGGTATGCGTCCTTAGCTGAATGTACAGGTGCAGAACTGGGGATTCGGAGTGATGAAGACCCAGTGATGGCAGAGCAACCGCTAGATTCTGGTCTGGTAGACTCCAGTTCTGGTGCTCTCTCCTTGAAACCTCTATGCTGAGCCTTATGTGAGTTGGCCTCTGCCCTAACCTCCTGGATCAGCAGACATACTAGATTGGGCTACCACGTGGAGGAATATCAACGGGCAACCACACTGAACCAACAATTTTGGAGGGTTTTTTTTTTAATTTTTTTTTTAGCATCAGTGATGTACTGTGTTGTTCAAGTACTAAGCCACCCTCCACTTGTTAAAAAGCTCCATGTTTCAATTCAATTCAGCCTTCCGAACATTTGTTCCATTGGATAAATAGGCCTAACTCATGTTTTTCTGGAATATGGGTTTTATGTCACCAGTATTGGAGGCTCAAAAGCAGCTCCAAAATTAGTGCTGGGGGGAGGTCAAAGAAATGACTCTTTGGACACTGTGCCAATTCCACGCTCATTACCATACTAATGTTGCCCAGGCAAGGCCTTCAGTGGCATCCTCCAACATATGCAAATATGCATTGGGAAAAATGGAAATGTATGTAAATGACACAGAAGTTATACTGGCCCATTAACATCACAAATCCCCATTTACAGCCCACTCTTAATTTAGGTGATCTTTCTATTAGGAGGACCACTTATGAAGTTAATCTGGAACGAAATCGCAGCATGTTAATTAAAATGGTGTGACAGTGAGACCACCATCAGTTGGTAACTCTTAGCAGATGTCTTAATTAGGCTTCTCGGTGGCAGGTTGACCGACGACACTCTGTGAAAGTCATTTTCAAGTTTGCATCTGGGGCTTTCTTCTCCAAACTTCTTCTCTTTTTCTTCTTTCCATTTAAATCTTAGCTATTATGAGGTCTCCCTTTGTGCACGTTTTTCCCAAAGACTTGATTCTTTTTCTCTTTTCTTTTGACTGTGAGTGAGAGTATTCCAGAGAGAACATTCTACTCCTAGGGGTTGGGGCACTGCAAGCCTTAATTTATTTGAAGTCTTTTGTTTTATTTTACATATTCATTTGAACTTTGGATTCTCCTTCTTAAAATATCCAGGCTTGTTTTAATATAAAAATTTGTTTAAAATCATACACCATCTATTAAAATTGAAGCCATGTTACTGTGCATCTTTGTACTTTCTTGGCTCATGCCGCTGCACGTCCCTTAAGTGTGGAAAACACAAATATCATGTAAAGAGAGCTTTGGAACTATCCAGACCTGAGTTTAAAACCTCACACTATTTATTTAAGTGTATGACTTGAAGCAACTTTTGCAATTCAGACGGAGCTCTCTGAGGCTAGGGACACTTTCTCCCCGCCGCCCCCGCCCCCTTCATGGAGATATAATTGACAATACCATTGCAAATGATAAATGATAAATCATTGCAAAATGATTAACACCATGGCATTAGCTAACACCTGTGTCACATCGTATAATTACTATTTCCTTTTTGTGGTAAGAACATTTAAGATCTACTCCTTAACAGCCTTAAGAATTTACTACAGGGGCACCTGGGTGTCTCAGTCAGTTAGGCGTCTGACTTTAGCTCAGGTCGTGATCTGCAGGTTCAAGCCCCACATCGGGCTCTGTGCTGACAGCTCAGAGCCTGGAGCCTGCTTCGGATTCTGTGTCTCCCTCTCTCTCTGTCCCTCCCCCACCCATGCTCTGTCTCCCTCTGTCTCAATAAACATAAATAAACATTAAAAAAAATTTTTTTTAAGAATTTCCTACATTACTATTAACTATAATCACTATGCTGTACATTAGATGTCTCAGGACTTATTCATCATACAACCCAAATCTCCCCATTTTCCCTGCGTCCAGCTCCAGGTAACAACCATTCTACTCTTTGTTTCTGAGTTTGGCTTTTTTTAGATTCCACATGTTAGTGATATCCTACAGTATTTATTTTTGTCTGTTGGATTTCTTTTACTCAGCAGAATGCCCTCAAGTTCCATCCATGTTGTCATAAATGTCAGGATATCTTTCCTTCTTGTGGCTGAGTAATATTGCATTGTGTATATACACCGTATCTTCTTTATTCATTCATGTGTTGATGGACATTTAGGTTGTTACCATATCGTGGCTATTGTCAATAATGCTGCAGTGGACATGGGAGTGTCGATATCTCTTCAAATTATTGATTTCATTTCTTTTAACATATACCCGTGAGTGGGAATGCTGGATCATATAGTACTATTTTCAATCTCCATCCTGTTTTCCATAGTGGCTACATCAATGTACATTCCCACCAACAGTGCAAAAGGGTATTCTTTTTTCTACATCTTTGCGAACACTTGTTATCTCTTGTCTTTCTGACAAAAGCCATTCTAACAGGTATGAAGTAATATCTTATTATCATTTTGATTGGCATTTCCCTCATCAGTAGTGATGTTGAGCATCTTTTCATGTACTTGTTGACCAATTGTACGCCTTCTCTTAAGAAATGTTTATCCAGGGGTGACTGGGTGGCTCAGTTGGTTAAGCATCCAACTCTTGTAATCAGTTCAGGTTGTGATCTCATCATGGGATCAAGTCCTGCATCCAACCAAGAAATGCTTATCCAGATCTTCTGCTCATTTCAAAACCTAAATCGATTTTTTTTTGCTGTTGAGTTGCAGGAGATTTTTATATATTTTGGGGATTAACAGGTTATCAGATGATTTGCAAATATTTTTCCCATTCCAAATGTTACCTTTTCATTTTATTGATTGTTTCTTTTGCTGTACAGAAAGAAATGGTGCTGGGACTCTCCTTTTCCCAGTAAATATGTTGACTCTCTTGTCAAATGCTAGTTGACCATGTATCCTAGGGTTTATCTCTAGGTTCTCAATTCTGTTCTGTTTGTCTGTGTATGTATTTTTCTGCTAGCACCCTACTGTTTTGGTTACTTCAGGAATCCTGTCTACCCTGAGCCCTTCTCATTTCTATCATCTAACTCAGCCCTTGACATTAAAATAGGTACTCAGGCTTTTTGTTTTTTTTAATGAATATTGTCTCTATGGTTAAATATGTTTCCTTTCCAAAGCAGAGAGAACAAGTACATCAAAGTATTTTGGTGAGAATTTTAAAGAAATATTTCCACTTCTTCGGACAAAATAAGTTCCCTATGGAAGTCAATACGTATTTTGTGGTGGAGGAGCGTCTACGCAAATGCAGATGCCATAAACAGGAGTTTTACAGTTTCTCTTGAAACAGACAGGATGAAGTGCCATGTATAGAACCCTAATTAGGAATGTAAGATTGAAGTATTTCCTGCTATCACAGAGCAGGAGTTGGCAAATATTTACCGAATAGGATCATATAGTAAATATTTTCAGTTTTGTGGGCTATACTATCTTTGTTCCAACTCTCAGCTCTGCCACATATCACAAAAATAGCCACAGACTATACTAAATGAATAGATGTAGGCAGCTGTGTTTCAATAAAACTTTATTTACAATAATAGATGGTGAGTTTGATTTGGCCCAAGGCCAAATATACTGTATAGACCCTTGTATAGACTATGCAAATGTTATGAAATTGTATTAGACCTATATGTTTTTTTAACTTTTAAAATTAAGATAGCAAACAAAACTGTGTTTAAAAAGTAAATGTAGAGCATAAAGCAAAATCCAGAACACATAGTAGGTTATCTCTAATACTGATGACAATATTTTGTGCCTGTAATATACGGTATTCAGCCTTCTCTCCAAATAAATTTGATCCCAGAATAGTTTGCATCGACTAAATCACGTCTAGTGTGAGGCTTAAGGACAGTTCCTGTGGATTTGAAGCCCTAACCCAAAGTGAGTTTGGAGCTCTTGCCTGATGGTGAGGAGAGACATCCCGACTTGGGAAAGGCTTGGCACACGGGTAATCTTGGTTAAGTCACCAACCCATCATCCCTAACAGAAGACAGTAGCAATGATAGAATAAAAAATATTTCTCTTGGGCCTTCAGAGAGCCAGGGTAGAAAATGCTTTGTCAAGAGAAAAAACAACGATCTTAATTTTCCTGTAGTGATGTAATGTCCCAGTAGAAATCACAGTCAGCAGTTTGGTGGAATAGAAAAAGCATGGACTTTGGAGACAAAGATCCAAATGCAAGTCTCATTTTTTTTTTCCACTTAACTTGTGAGAAGGACAAAGTCCCCTATCCCTGTAAACCTCAGTTTCTTCACCTGTATAGATGATACAACCTGTCTTAGAAGGATGTGGTCGATTAAGAGGTTTCAATGAGTTGCATGTATGAGTTAATGATATAGGTTGTTAGCATAGTTGAAAATGCACAATATGAGCTCCATAAATGTTCATTTCTTTGCTTTACCATCTCCTTTCCCCCAACAACACAAAAAATAAGACCTTTCCACTGCTCTCAACTAGACCATCCACTTCCCCTGCTAATACATGACCATTTTATCGCACCATTTTACCTTGAATTGTTACACAGTGTTCTGCCCCGCCTCCTACTCTCCTAGCTTACTGCAAAGTCATGAGTCAATTATTTTCAAATATTATTGTTCTAATAATAGCACCTGTTCTCAAAACATCACAATGGCCCTCACCTCATCATAATGTACTGTTTTTAAATCATTTAGCTGTTTACAATTGTTCCTTTTCTTTACATAGTTGTAGCGATTCACTTGGAAGCTTCAGTGCTGTATGTGCGCGCACACACACACACACACACACACAAACACAGTGCATATTTTTCTACTTTTCTGAGATTTTGTTTTTGCAATTAAATTATTAGCAAGCAAGATCTGAGAGAAATGCATTAATATATTTAAGACACTGCAAACTCTAAGGCACGGTGAAAAGCATTTTTTTAGCAACACCCATCTGCATTCCCTTGATGTTTTAAATTCCAATTGCGTCTCATCTATTCATGAAAGCAGATCAAATAAGACTTGTTTTTAGCAAGTTTTGACTTTCTTACTTCATTCACAGCACACAATAAAAGCTCCAATTCTGAGGATTTCATCTTCAAGGCTGATATCTTATACAAGCATAAATTTGAATCCAGCAAGCTAAAGACCTGAAACGTCAAAGAGGATCTCTCAGCTGAGGTATGAGATTAGTTGACTGAACATTCAATTTTGAACATGTAGGGACTCACACAGGTGCTCAGAAATATCTGGAATATGTGTCAAGAGTCCACTGAATTCTTAGAAATGGTGAATACCCCATGCAGGACTAGAAGAGACTGGAGAGGACCACACCTCAATAAAATAGTTATCTCTGCAAAGAACAATTTCAGTCTAGCTTCTCCTTCTTTCCAAGCCACAATTCCATGAGAGAGGGACATTAGAATGAGTGACCTCTTGTTTAAGAGCAAGGTCCAAGGTGGACAGCCTGAGGAAGATTCCTAGTCTCGAATTATTTACATGCAATAAAATGGATGCAAAAATGTAAGTTTTGAAGCGTCTCATGCTCCTGAAAACATCAGCTTGGAGCGGAGCAGAATCATTGACCTGGTTTTTCAAGGCGGAAACACGGACACCATTCTGAAGTCCCTCTGTTCTCTCTTCTCCCACACTCAATCTCTTACGAATTTTTGCCAAGTGGTTATGTTAATGCCATCTCTCCAATCTACTTCTGCTGCTAAGTCAGGTGCCCCTCTGGTCCAGCTGCCTCCAGTTCTACCCCTGTCTTGTACATTTTTCCTACTGTGGCCAGAATTATCCTTACAAATGTCTAATGTGGTCTTGTTGTTTCTTTGAATAACGTAGTTCAATTATCCCTTATTATAGGCAGCAAGACATTCAAACCCCTTAGGGTGACTTATAAAATGTCATTAACCCTGCCTGTGTTTCTAACTTCCTCTCCTAATATCCCTTACATGTAGAGTTCCCAGAATTAGGAAAGAAAGAAAGAAAGAAAGAAAGAAAGAAAGAAAGAAAGAAAGAAAGAGGGAGAGAGTGAGAAAGAAAGAAAGAAAGAAAGAAAGAAAGAAAGAAAGAAAAAAAGAAAGAAAGAAAGAAAGAAAGAAAGAAAGAAAGAAAGAAAGAAAATGAAAGGAAAAAAAGACACTCGGTAATAATTTTTGTGTATATATGTCCCGTGCATTATTTGAATGTACTTATACTAAAAATATTTCTTTATCTGAAATTCAAGGTTAACTAGATGTTCTGCATTTTATCCGGCAAGGTCACTTAAACAGATACCATAATCCAGCCAAACCAGATACTCTTGCACTGTGTTGAATGTACTTTTCCCCCTTTCTCAGCTATAACCTTTGTGAGGTCAGGGCCATGTACTCGGTCCCAAATGCTTAGCATGTTATTGATATAGACACTCAAGAAGTATTTGTTGAAGGGAGAAAGACAAGGAATGAAGGAAACAAAGGAAGGAAGACAGAGAGAGAGGTCAGTAAAGTACCTT
Source organism: Panthera uncia (assembly GCF_023721935.1). Classification (NCBI taxonomy): domain Eukaryota; kingdom Metazoa; phylum Chordata; class Mammalia; order Carnivora; family Felidae; genus Panthera; species Panthera uncia. The sequence goes on along the minus strand of NC_064811.1, from coordinate 9,740,194 downwards.
TAAATATCACAGACCAATATTTTCCCTAAAGTGAAAATCTTCTACTTCTGAATTCTTCTGGAAATCCTTACCTGTCCCCTCCTGATGGAGTTTCTTTTTCCAAACATCTATAGCATCATGTAAAAGCAGCTGTTAAAGTCTGCTTTGTAACCCTGCTATTATTATTTACTCATCTGAGCTTCCTACTAAACCCTGAGTTCATCAATAGCAGAGAGTAAATTTTCTTTATCAGTTACCCTCTCAGGGTACCTGGAACATGGGAGGCATTCATTCAACACATGTTTGGTTGTCTGGTTAAATAAAGAATAAGCTAAAATAAATAGTAAGACCTATGATTTTTTGTAATATGTCTAGAAAAATCTTGAGCTACTTTTGAAAAGATTCCAGGAACAATTGAGAGACTTTGACTACAAAGATCCTTCAAGGTCAAAATGGAGCATTGGTAAACCTTCCTGGTCCTACTCCATGGGAAAGCAGGTACTTTGGGAAATTCATACCACAGAGCCCAGCAAGGATGGCCCTACTTTGAAGGATTCTTCATAAGGGTATCAAATAAGGCCACCAGGTGCCCTCTGTATCAGATGTTCTCATGTCAACAGCGTTTAGATGTGTTTCACAGAATCCAGCCAGTATCACATGGAGACTACCATCTGGAAATATAAGTACATCTCATAGAGTTTCCCATGAGAGACTTTTTCTACGGCGGGCAAATAGCTCCTCTTGAGGTGTTGTGAGTGACCTGATTCCTGAGGCCTTTTCTCCTCTGAACAGCTCTTCGCATGTCATTTATGGCCATCTGGAGCCCCAAGCCCTGTCATTGGACTCAGCCCGAAGCTGAGGGATAGGGTACTTCCTATATCTACATGTGCAGTAGAGATAGCACCACATGGTCCTAAATGAGCAGTTGCCAGATGGATCCTGTTAACGTGTGAGTCTGACTTTATCAGTCCTTTACTCAACACCCTCTTGTGGATCTCCATCCTCCCCAAAATAAAACCAAGTTCTTTTTTTATGAATATAATTTATTGTCCAATTGGCTTAAATAAAACACCCAGTGCTCATCCCAACAAGTGCCCTCCTCAATGCCCATCACCCATTTTCCCTCTCCCCCACCCCCCATCCTCCCTCAGTTTGCTCTCAGTATTTAAGAGTCTCTTGTGGTTTGCTTCCTTCCCTCTCTGTTTGTAACTATTTTTCCCCCTTCCCTTCCCCCATGGTCTTCTGTTAAGTTTCTTAAGATCCACATATGAGTAAAAACATGATATCTGTCCTCTGACTGACTTATTTCACTCAGCATTACACCTTCCAGTTCCATCCACGTTGCTGCAAATGGCATGAGTTCATTCTTTCTGATTGCCAAGTAGTATTCCATTGTATATATAAACCACATCTTCTTTATCCATTCATCAGTTGGTAGACATTTAGGCTCTTTCCATAATTTGGCTATTGTTGATAGTGCTGCTCTAAACATTGGGATACATGTGCCCCTATGCATCAGCACTCCCGTATCTCGTGGGTAAATTCATAGCAGTGCTATTGCTGGGTCATAGGGTAGTTCTATTTTTAATTTTTTGAGGCACCTCCACACTGTTTTCCAGAGCAGCTGCACCAGTTTGCATTCCCACCAACAGTACAAGAGGATTCCCATTTCTCCACATCCTTGCCAGCATCTGTAGATTCCTCATCTGTTCATTTTAGCCACTCTGACCAGTGTGAGGTGGTATTTCAGTGTGGCTTTGATGATGAGTGACCTTGAGCATCTTTTCATGTGTCTGGTGAATGAAACTTAAGGACATACAAGATCTGGCACCCCACTATCTCTCCATGTCCCATCGTCACACTGTTCCAACCACAGTGGTCTCCTCCTGTTTCTGAAATTCTCCAGCATCTCCAGCATGTTCCCATTTCAGGGCCTTTAAACTGGCTGCTCTCTGGGTCTGAGACACTTCTCCCCAGGAAGTCCACAGGTTTTCTTCAAATGTCATCTTCTCAATGAGGCCCCTTCCTTTTTATTTTTCTCCCCCTCCCTCTTTATTTTTCTACATAGCCATTTTCACTTCCTATCACACTATGTCATATAATACATTTTATTTTTGTCTTCTTCCTTTGGAATGCAAGCTCTGCAGGGGTGGGATTTTTGTCAGCTTTATTTACTGCTGAAGTCCCAGAGTCTAGAATACCTGGCCAAAAAAGAAAGACAGAAAGAAAGAAAAAAAGAAAGAAAGAAAGAAAGAAAGAAAGAAAGAAAGAAAGAATCAGGAAAAGATAAAAGAAAAGAAAAGAAAAGGAAAGAAAAGAAAAAAGAGAAGATGATAGTTATCAAAATACAGAGAGAAATCAGAGCTTCTTGCCTTTGCCTCTCAAGTTAAGTCTCCAAAGCCTTTGTAAGTCTCAATTTCCTCCTGAGTAAAACAAGAACTCTTCTCGCTCTACCTACTTTAATTACAGCTCTGCCTGCCCCAGCATTTCCAAGTTGTAGGTATTGACAATTCTCACGCTAGGTTCTGAAGCAGGTCTCAGTCTTGGAGTGGGATCTTCCCAGCAGGTGGCATCTGTGCGTGATCTGGCAGCCACTAGCAGAGTGACTGACACGGCTGACGCTAGTTACTGGGATCCACGAGGTTGAAAACTTCCTAAGCCTCCTCTTTGTAAGAGTTGGCATCAGTCACAGTAAATAGACCTCAGGCCCATGGGGCACAGAGCCTGATATCCCACCCAGCTGCGTCAAATTTCTCTATCCAGAAACTAAAGCTGATCCTACGAATCCAGTTACTTGGCAATTTCCATCCGAAAGGCACCAAGATGCCTCTGTACTCGTAGAGAGGAGTGGAATACGAGGTGGTGTCAGAGGCCCTTCAGTGCAAGGGTTGGCCTCTTCATTTCCCATCAAGATCACCCTGACCTCGTCACCCCTCTAGCTTTTTGTTTCCTCAGTTATTAATGGAAGTACTCCCCAGATCTCAGGGTGATCTGCTTCCTCCTGAGCTGCCACGTTATCCCATCAAACCTTCCGACAGGTTCTGCTACCTGAAGAATTTTGTGAGAAATCAAGAGAGGATGTGTGAGATTGGGTTGCAAACTTGAAAGCACTGACTGCATCAAATATGAAACATGATTATTGTTAATGTACATTTTTAATCCTGCAGATAAAGGCAAAGAGAGAAGAAATCCCCATGTATCAAAGTGCCCTAATAGTCACTGTGAGAAGCTCGTTACCATACTTTATTTCATTCACACTGACACTCAGTTCAACATTAGCCTCCACATTTTAAAAATGGGGAGATTGAGGCCCAGACAATTTAATGCCTGCGATTACATGGCAAATCTGGAGTGAAAACAGGTCTGACTCTCTAGATCATGCTTTTTGAAACTCACCAGGCTTATTTAAAAAAATTAATGCTTTTATTATTTATTTTTGAGAGGGAGAGAGACAGAATGTGAGGGAGGGAGACACAGAATCCGAAGCATCCTCCAGGCTCTGAGCTGTCAGCACAGAGCCTGATGTGAGGTTCGAACTCAGGAACCGCGAGATCATGGCCTTGGTTGAAGTTGGATGCTTAACCCACTGAGCCACCCAGGCACCACTAATCTCACCAGGCTTCTTGAAAGGATATGTTTAATATGCCAGATATTATTTCAAGCCAATTCCAACTGACCAAAGAGCTCATCATACAGAGATTCTCTATCAGTGAGAAGCGATGCCTCTCATTCCTTATGTTTTATTTGGCAACTAAGAAAATAATAGTTCGAGGCGCCTGAGTGTCTCAGTCGCTTGAGTGACCGACTTCAGCTCAGATCATGATCTCACAGTTCGTGAGTTCGAGCCCCGAGTCGGGCTCTGTGCTGACAGCTCAGAGCCTGGAACCTGCTTCGGATTCTTGTCTCCCTCTCTCTCTGCCCCTCCCCCACTCATGCTCTGTCTCTCTCTGTCTCAGAAATAAATAAACATTAAAAAAAATTTTTTAAAAAGAAAACAATAGTTCATGAGAATGGAAACTCCTGGAATAAAGTGTCAGGCCTCATTCATGTATATCATCACCGTGATCACATTACACAATAGGCTGTAACAAAATTTTTGTTGAATGCACTTGTTATATTCAAAATCTTGATTGTTTTTTTATAAATAAAAATCATAAGGCTCTTTATAACACATAGAAAAAAAAAACAAAACCACTTCTATTTTTCCTGCACAGATATAACTAGTGTTAATATTTGGGGGTATTTTCTTCTAGTTTGAAATGGAAATGTTTTTAATTATTATGTTATGACATATTAAAATGAAATGTAGCTATTTTTACTACTCTCTACTTCTTTTCATTTCAAGAGAGCAAATTTCATTCTGTAGAAAATTTGAAAATTTAAAAAGCACAAAGAAGGAGTAAGATAAACAATGTGACTGTTCAAAAATAATGATAATCAAGCATATAACTAATGACAACCAGAAATAGTTTCTTTTGTTTATGTCTTCCACTTTTTCCGTGTATTTTAATGTGCTTGAAATAATGGCATATATACTGCTTTTAAGCATAAAGAACTCAGACATGTTCATAGTTCCTGAATGGGAGACAAAATGAAAAGTGGCTTAATGACAGATAATATCTGCCAGTGGGTGGTATATTCCTTTCCAAAAACTCAGGCTCTTCATATAAATTTTAAAGATGCAGAAAATCACTACTCAGGTTCTGAGGTATTGAAAACGGTCATATGTCACTCTCTGCAGCTCTACGCTTATAAAGACAAAATGGATTTTTTGTTGTTGTTTATTTATCTTCTCAGAGGTATATTAAACATTTCAGTATTTTGGCAATAATTACCCAGTCTTTGAACAGAATGGCAGGAATTATTATTCAAAGTGGGCATCAATCATGGACAGATTCTACGTGAATGATGCTAGTTTTGAATGGGGCTGAGAACAAGAAAAAGCTCTGGAATAGGTCCAGACTTCTGTGCAAGCCACTCTGCCATTTGGACCATATGATCCAGCATATCCAATGGTGCTTGAAGTGTCAGTGGCAGGTAGGGATGCAGTCTGGAACCTTCGGTAGGTCTCTGTAGGTGGATCATGGCACAGGCCTTAGGATTTTGGAGCAAAGCCTTGCTATCCTCTGCAGATAACTACACTTTTTTTGAGAAACAGCTCTTGACTTGCTCTGGACCATTAATAGAGACTAAATGCTTAACCATGGGCCACCAAGTTATTATGCCACCTGAGCTGCTCATCACAAATCGGGTATTATCATCTGACCCACCATGTCATAACATTGGGATTACACAGCAGCACTCCATCAACAAAAGAGAGTGAATTATATATAATTCAGGCCACAGGAGTTCCTGAAGGGCACAAGTAAATCATACGAACATGGGACCCAAATGCCCAAGGTCTCTATTCCTTACACTGCCTTCTTTCTCCTAGTCTGAATATAAAGCCTCCTGGGGAGTTGCCTACAATCAGTTAACAAAGGGAGAGAAGACCCAGACCTAGTTTACAGATGGTTCTCCACAAAGTGCAGGCCCCACTCAAAACTGGACAGCTATAGCACTACAGTCAATTTCTGTGATGTCCCTGAGGACAGTCGTAACAGAAAATCTTCCCAGTGGGAAGAACTCTAAGCAATGCACCTGGCTGTTCACTTTGCTTGGAAAGAGAAACAGCCAGATATGCAATCACATACCAACTAATGGACTGTGGACAATCGTTTGGCTGGATGGTTAGGGACTTGGAAGAAACATGATTAGAGGAAATTTGTGGAAGAAGGATATGGGTAGACCCCCATGAATGGGCAAAAATGTGAAGATATTTGTGTCTCATGTGACTGCTCACCAAAGGATGACCTCAGCAGACAAGAATTTTAATAATCAAGTGGATAAGATAACCCAGTTCTGTGACTATCAGTCAACCTCTTTCCTCAGCCACCATTGTCATTGCCCCATGGGTTCATGAACAAAGTGGCCCTGGTCTCGCGGGTGAAAGAATATGCATGGGCTCACACCATGGTCTTCTACTTACCACAGTCAACCTGTATATGACCCCTTCTGAGAGCCCAATCTTCCACTGGTGCAGCACCATTCCCCTGGAGTGATCAGCCAGCTAGCTGGTGGCAGGTTGATTACTTGGACGGTTTCGGTCATGCAAGGGGCAACATTTTGTTCTTACTAGAATAGATGCTTGTTATGGATGCAGATTTGCCTTCCCTGCACTCAATACTTCTTCCAAAACTACCATTCGGGGAATCACAGAATCCCTTATGCATTGTCATGGTATTCCACACTGCATTGTTTCTGACCAAGAAATTTACTTCATAGCAAGCCCATGGTCATAGAATTCACTGGTCTAACAATGTCCACCACCATCCTGAAGTAGCTGGCTTGATAGGATGGTTCAATAGCCTTTTGAAGACTCAGTGGCAATGCCAGGTGATAGTGCCTTTCAGGGCTGAAGCAAGATTTCTCTAGAAGTCCATCTATGGTCTGAATTACGGTTCCATATAGAGTACTGTTTCTCCCATAGCCAAGATTCATGGATCCAGGAATCAAAGGTTAGAGATGTGAGTGATATCAGTCACTGTTATCCTTAGTAGCCCACTAGAAAAAGTTTTGCTTCCTGTTCCTATAGCCTTATGTTCTGCTGGCCTAGACATCTTAGTTGCAAAGGGAGAGATGCTGCCACCAGGAGAAACAATAGTGATTTCACTGAAATGGAAGTGCAGATGGCCACCCAGACACTTTGGTCTCTCCCTCAGTCTGAATCAACAAAGAGTAAAAGGGAGTTCCTATGCTGGCTGGGGTGATTGATGCTCACTACCAACAGGAAATTGGACTACTTCTCCACAGTGGAGGAAGGAAGAATATGTCTGGATTATAAAACATCCCCTATAGTGTCTCTTAGTATCACCATGCTCTATGATTAAGTTCAAAAGAAGATGACAACAATCCAAATCAGGCAGGACTAATCATGGCCCAAACCCTAATGGAATGAAAATTTGGGTCGCCCCACCAGGTAAAGACCACAACTGGCTGTTTGTAGAAAGCAAAGGGCATGCAGAATGGATAGTAAGAGACAGTAGTTATAAATACCAGCTACAACCATGTGACCAGTTACAGAAACTAGGACTGGAATTGTCATGAGTATTTCCTCTTTATTTTGCTATGAATGTGTATGTGTGTGTGTGTGTGTGTGTGTGTGTGTGTATAAGACCATTTGCTCAATATATATATTATATGTATAAATATATATCAATTGCTATGTTTTCTTTCCTTTTTTACTCCCTTATCATGTAATGTAAGATATATTGACTTTAGTCATAGTATTTAAGCTTTGCTAATTTTACGTTACAGTATTTAAGTTATGGGATATCAAGGAGAAGAGTTAATATCATGCAAGGACTTTACTCCTCTTCTGGAGAAGAAGTTAGTGCATTTTTGGTTGCGCTCAGGGTGGTTATTTCATGTTAGGCAGAATTATGATCTCACTACTGCCTTTATTTGGAAATTAAGTATGGTTGAAGGAGATGTACATGAATGCCAATCTGACAAAGAGTGGGCTTGTGTTAGTTAATTGTATGTATCAATTTGACAGGGATGTGGAGTCCCCAGATTAAATACTATTCCTGGGTGTGTCTGTGAAGGCATTTCTGGATGAGATTAGTATTTGGATGAATTAACTGAGTAAAGCAGATGACCCTCCCCAGTGTGGATGAGCATCATCCAATCTGTCAAGGGCCTGAATAGAACAAAAAGGCAGAGGACACGGGAACTGGCTTCTGCCTGACTCCTTGAGCTGGCATATGGATCTCCTCTTGCCCTTGCCTGGGACATGCATCACTGAGCATCCAGTTCTCAGAACCATACCGAGATATTCCTGGGTCCCCAGCTTGCGGATGGCAGATGTTGCCACTTCTCAGCTTCTGTAATCACGTGAGCCAGTTTCTTAAAATATATTTCATATATATACGTATATACATCCTATTAGTTCTGTTTCTGTGGAGAACCCTGACAAATATAGTGCATTTTATTTTTTCCACTTAAAATATGCAAATGCAATTCTGGTCAAAGACACTTTGACATTCAATGCATCAGAAGTTCCAAAACGTAACTCATATCACACTGATTTTCTGTAATCTCAATTATGTTCTTAACTGCTTCTTAAAGCTAACTGTTAGTGCTAATTCTACCGTTGAACCTTTAGTGTTGTAGAAACTCTTCCTTATCTCATCCAGCCCCTTTTACATAACACTCTTCTATTTCTTTATGACATCTGTCCTATTTTTAAGAGGCTATTGTTCCTTGCGTCTCATCTAAGGATGCAAAATAATCTCCTAAAAAAAGCAAAAGCCATTTCCTGCAGCAGATCTTTGGCAAAGGTTTGTTCTTCCTCTGAACTTTCATAATAATCTTTCATAACCATTGTTCCAAGTTCCTGCACTGTGATTGTTGTCACTGCTGGGGTATATCCTTCATGTGTTATGGCTTTCTCATCTTTGAATAAAAGATGTATCAAAACCCTGTATTTGCCAGAAAACTTCCAGTATGAATGTTCCTTGACCTCACTTCCTTCTGGCCAATTCCTCTTTTCTAAGGTATAACTACATACCAGTTGAATGTTCACAGCTCCTAAATAAGTTCCACATTCTAACAGGCTTTATTAACCGTGGATCTAATAGACTGAAGTGAAATTCTTCCCAAGTTATTTCTGGATTTCCGCTGACATGAACAGTTGTTGAGCATGAAAATAGCCATCAGTCCCCCACATGTCCTGCTACCAGGGTCATCCTGTATTTCTTTCCCCCAGCAAAGGTGCAGAAATTCTATTTTTCCACCTCAAGGTGCTTTGCATTCCTGCCATTAAAGCCCTCCTCCTGTCCTCCAGGCCCTGCCCAGGAGATGGCAAGCTGGCTGCCCACAGGAGGAATCTGACTCAGAGGCATTTGAAATAGCACCATTTTTAAAATAAAATCGATGCAATTCTAAAATGAATAAATAAATAAATAAACGCACAGAAATAAAATCCAGATTTCCAGCTCCTCTTGAATTATGGAAAGATTTGGCAAATCTCTATCTGTGTTCTTGCAAGACAATTTGTTGTCTTTTTTTTTTTTTAAGTTTATTTTTACCTATTTTGAGAAAGATACCAAGAGCAAGTGAGAGAGGGGCAAAGAGAGAAGGAGACAGAATCCCAAGCAGGCTCCACGTTGTCAGTGCAGAGCCCAATGCAAGGGTTAAGCTGATGAGCTGTGAGGTCATGACCTAAGCTGAAATTAAGAGTCAGGTGCTTAGCCTACTGAACCACCCAGGCGCCCCAACAATTTGTTGTCTTTACATAAAGCATATCTTCTCTGGTTTGCTTCAGTCTCCTGCCTGGACAACCCACTCATTTTGTTACCTTAAGTGTTTGCATTTTTTTAAATTGAAGTTGACGTATTAAATTAGTTTTGTGTACAACATAGTTATTTAGCAACTATATACATACAAAATGCTCCCATGATAAGTGTATTATTGACTATATTCTCTATGTTGTACTTTTCATCCCCATGACTTATTTATTTCACCTACACCAAAAAACACAGATTGATAAATACAAATAACACACTGGGGGTTGGGGAGGTGTTGGGGGACGGACAAAATTTGTGTTTGAATTCAACCCTAGTATAAACTTGTTTCCCGCTGTATTTGTTTCCCAGGGCTTTCACAACAAATTACCAAAAATGTGGCAGCCTAAAACAACAGACATTTATTCTCTCACAGTTGTGGAGATGAGAAGTCCAAAATCAAGAGGAAGCCTTCCATGCCTCTTCCAGCTTCTGGGGGCTCCTTGCATTCTTAGCTTGTGGCCACGTCACTTCATTCTCTGCCTCAGTAGTCACATGACCATATTTTCTTTATGTGTCCCTTTCTGTACCTTATAAGGATACTCTCATTGGACTTAGAACCTACCTGAATCCAGTATGATCTCGTCCTGACCCTCACCTCAATTATGTCTGCAGAGATCCTATTTCCAAATAAGGTCACATTCTGAGGTTCTGGGTAGACAAGAATTTCCACCAGGGGATCCTTCCCAGGGATACACACACAATCCCAGAATGTGGACAACAAAAGAAAGACAATGATACTTCCCACCTCTTTCCTATAGAACAATTCCCAAAGAGCACGCCCAAGCCAATGGACCGTGTTTTTCACTTCAGTTTCATTGACCTTAAAGTTGGCCAAAAAGCAAAAACCAAAAAATACCCACCTCCCTGATCCAGCCTTTAGTTGATTGTCAGTCCAAGTTTATGGCTGTATTTTGAGTTTATATCTTCTTCTAAGCCTTCTTAGGTATTTTACTGCACATTACGGAGAAAGCTATAGCAGAGGCTGTTCGCAGACACCATTTTAAACCAGCAGTCAGTGAATCAACTTTATAAGCTGCAATTTAGAAAATAAGGAAAGGATGAGCTTTTTCTCCCCCTCCAAGTATACTCTTCATTTCCTCCACACTCCCTCTGCTCCCAGCTCCTCTCCCCAAATGCATCAATCACATTGCTGACTTTAGAGGAACAGAGGAAGAAGGATAGCATTGTTGTGCAAGTGTAGAACGAAAGATGCCATGGGGCCAAGTGAGATACCATAATACTGCTGCTGAGACCTTTACAGTCTGAGCTCTGAAACTTCCATTTGTTAATGCTGATTAAATAATGAAAACAATTCTAGGTTAGGAAAATGTTACTAATCAGCTCCACACAGTAGCTATTGTCATTGATTTGTATATTTAATGAAAAAACTAATTAGGACATATTTGTTATTGTATTGTGATTAACATAACATATCAAATGTGTCAGAATAAAATCCTTTAAGAACAAGAAGAGTGTCTTATCCTGGGAAAATTGAAGCAAAAGAAAAAAAAAGAAGAAGAAGAAGAAGGAAGAGCAAGTACCTTAAAATTTTCAAAGCCCAGCTCTGGAAGCCAAGGTCTGGAGTGGCGAAAGAAAGTGGCCCTAAGTTACACCGCTAATTGGCAAGGAAACTGGAACTGTAGCCCAGGCCTCCTGCCTTCTAGGTCACTGTTCTCTGCAGGTACAACCAGTTAAGTCATTTAAGCAAGTTGAGAATATACCATTTTCCGACTGTTCCATTCATTCATATACATCGCTTTGCAGTTTCCAAGTACTTTTACAAAGGACATTATGCCATTGGGTTCCCACAATAATCCTCTGATATGGAAGCAGGAGGTGTCCTTTCATAGGGAAGAAAATAGAAGATCAAACTTTTCCACTCGACACCTTTATTCACTGAACACCACTCACCTATCCCACACTAGGCCTCCAAAGACGAAGATGGTTCAGAATCCTGAAGGGTGTGCAGTCTGGAGAAGGAGAGAGAATTCACCAGACACTACTGGCAAAGGGTCCTAACAGAGGCGAGCCCGAGATGCTGAGGAAGTGGAGAAGCAGGTGACGAGAAAGCAGAAGTTAGAAGAGGATTTATATTTGGACAGAGGCTAAAGGATAAGTGCACAGCAGCTGCAGAAGAAAAGAAATGGCATTCCACCTGAAAGGAAGAAATCACAGTAGACAGAAGAAGACACAGACATACAACACGGCGCAGCCATTCAGCCTGCCTTCTGAGAAGGGCGTGAGTCACAAAGGACATCCACAGAGAGCATGAGACCAGGTGAAGAAGTCCTTTCTGTGCTACGGTGAAGAGTTTGAACTTCATCTGCCAGACCAACAGGTGCAGGTTTTTTAAATAAGAGTGTCACATGATCAGATTTCTGTTTGGAATTCAAATGCACCCCAGATTGAGGCAGGTAAAAAAAGGAAAGGTATAGAACCACAGTGAGAGGGGCGCCTGGGTGGCTCAGTCGGTTAAGCGTCCGACTTCGGCTCAGGTCATGATCTCGCGGTCCGTGAGTTCGAGCCCCGCGTTGGGCTCTGTGCTGACAGCTCAGAGCCTGGAGCCTGTTTCAGATTCTGTGTCTCCCTCTCTCTCTGACCCTCCCCCGTTCATGCTCTGTCTCTCTCTGTCTCAAAAATAAATAAACGTTTAAAAAAAAAAAAAAAGAACCACAGCGAGGAAGAGAGGTGATGACAAACTGGAGAGACGTCTGACGCCTGAGCGAGAAGAGAGGACCCCTATTGGGTTTTGTCCACCCGTTGCTCTGGCTGAACTAGTGTGGTCCAGATCAACTGAATTTTCAAGAGAAACCAGGAATGGGTATTTTTATGTAAACACATCTAATTTTTCGATCCAGACATCTTATTCTAAAAAGTGTTTTGGACAGAAAAGAAAAAGGAAAGGCACCGTGGGCTGCTTTTATCCAAGAAGCCCCGCTTTGACATTTGACCTGTGTGCAATGTAAAACTCTGGAGGCAGGGAGAACATTTAAGGATCTATTGCAAAAGTATAAACCTAAGGCAGGGCCCGTGAGGAAAGAAAAGAAGGGCGGGAGATGGCTGACATCAGAATATAGAATCTAGAAGAAATCCGCCGAGTGGTAGAGGGAGCAACGTGACTGGGCATTCGGACTCTGGTCTCTGATTTAGTCCTTTGTGAGATTGTTGTGATTGTGGGTATAGGCTTTACTAAAAAGCAGAAACAAAAACAAAACAAAGTATAGAAAGAAGCAGCAAAGAATGAGTTCTAAAAACAAGCCTCCAACCATCAAACCAACTTCCCATGAGTCCTCCAAGTTCAAAACGGTGTTTGCATTCAGAGCCAGGTTGACAAAGAAGACGAGTGTTCTCTTTGTTTCTTTGCTTCAGCCTCTGAGGTATTCAGTTAATGTTCTCTGCCATAAAGAAAGAAATGGTTGGTCTCCTTTCCCTAACTACGCTGTCTCTCTGATTTAAGTACTTTTCACCTGTGAATGTCCTTGGTTACTCCTAAACTGTATTCTGTCCTATAAAAGGCACTAAATTAAAGACTGCTTTGACTCTGGGTTTTAGTGAAGTGATTTTGAAAAGTGCTATAAGGTTGCTCCTCCCTTCGGACAGCCAGTCAAGTTCCCCTTACATGTCACCTCCTTTCTGCAATTGCTTTAAAAAGCCACCCCTTTAAGACACAGCTCAGATGACCTCTCCCCCATGAAGCCTTTTTGTACCACACCCGCAGCCCCTGGCAACCCCAGATTAGGTCAATGCGCCTTGACTGTGTAAATCATCATCATCTGTCACCATCTAATTAATTTCCACTCTTGAAAACCTATAAGCCGTGCCCAGTGCAGCAGCTAGAGCGGTCTTCTTAAAATACGTCAAGTCGTATCACTGTCCAACTTAAATTCACCACTGTCTTTCCTCTGCAGTTAGAATAAAGTATAAACTCCTTGAAATGATGTACAAAATCCTGGATTATCATCTTGTCTATAACTTCTGCCACTCTTCTTTGTTCTGGTTACATTCACTGGCCTTCTGAGGGACCCTTAGATACCGCCACAGGGCCTTTGCACTTGCTCTTCCCTCTCTACTTACAATGCTTTTTCCAGGCTTTACATATAGCTGGATTTTTCTCATCCTTCTAGTCTTAGGTTAAATGCCATTTCCCCGAGAGGCCATCCATCCATTGCTAATTCATCTGAATGCTCACTTTCCTAGGTTATTGTCTCTCAGCATCTGGATTACTTGCCTCATAGTTGTGGTAGCCATAAGAATCACCTTGCAGGCCACCTAATGCTGAAGCACAATTGTGTAAGGGCCTAGGTTGTTACTCTCTAAAGTCCACCCATATGCACACTCTCAAGCCACACTTCCCATGGGCTACTCCTAGCCATCGGCTGAACAGGAAAGGGATGCTAAGGCAGTCTGATCCTGGGGACATGGGAATCCTCTGGCCAGCAATTTTGACTTGGGGACCCACCATCAACTGACACTCTCTTATGCTGCGTGGCAGTATATTTTCCTACCTGCCAGCCTACCTTCCCTCTCCCCTCCATTCCATGAGGAAAGGCTCCCCCAGTCCCATCCAGTGCCTTTCCCCATATTCCTTCAAAGTCCTGTGTCTTACTTTTGCTTCTCCTAGAACCTAAGCTAACGCAACAGTACTTAACTAAATCTTTGTGTGCGTGTTTTTATTTCTTTTTAATGTTTATTTTATTTTTGAGAGCGAGAGACAGAGAGTGAGCAGGAAAGGGGCAGAGGGAGAGGGAGACACAGAATCCAAAGCAGGCTCCAGGCTCCAAGCTGTCAGCACAGAGCCCGACCCAGGGCTTGAACTCAGGAGCTATGAGATCACGACCTGAGCTGAAGTGGGGCGCTTAACCAACTGAGCCACCCAGGTGCCCCAATCTTTGTGTGTTTTTATGTATGTATGTATTGAGTTTCCCCAATGAAATGTCATCTCCTTGAAGGTAAGGCTCCTGATAGTTTCACTCACTGCCATGTGCATAGCACTAGCATGATCCTGGCATTCACTAGGTCCTTGTCAATACTTGTCCAATCTCATATATGGGTCTATCAACACATTGACACATTATATTGACATCATCCATGTGCCCGCTTTAATCTCTCACTGGGCTGCAGAATTTCTTAAAAATAATCTATTGATGGCGTTTGGTCCCAGACTGTTGGCCAGATCCTAAGGCAGACTAGCAGCCCAATTTGTGTTTGAGTTGAGATAACAATTCCTCCTTCCTCGCTCACTCTGCCTATGCAGTACTCCCCATATACCCCAGGCAACACAGGGTAAATCCCTGTCTTCCATAGTGCTATCTAGTTTACTCCCAAGCAGGCCCTCGCCCCGTGTCCTACATCTCTGTGATGAATGAATGTCCCCACCACTCGCCCAGGTTCTGTGAATTCTTCTCCTTCTCTGGCCTTCTACATCCCTGTCGGCATTCCAGGCTACTCAGTCACCAACTTCAATCCTTTTCACTTCCTAGGTATCTGCTCATTGAATGAGCTTTTCTCCATTTTTACTGCAAGCACCTGGGTCTAGGCCAGCATCACCTCTCTCCTTAACCAAACAAATCACCTCTTAATAGGTTCTTCTTCCTCCACATTTACATCCCTCCTATACATTTCCTCTCCAGGAGCAACACGTCCTTCCTACAAAGCATATCTGATCAGGCCACACCCTGCTTACAGCCCTTCCAGTTTCGAAGTCTTTTGAAGACTTTCAGGGAAGATCCACTCCATCCTGCCCGGCCTATCCACAGTCTGTAATAGTTCTTGTTACACAGACTTGTTTAATGGTACCTTCAAGAAGGTGTGTGACTCATGTTTTGAAAACAAAGATCTGCCCAAGTTACCCCATTTTGTTCAAATCCTTTAAAGATTCCCCGTTGCCTCCAGATGCTGTGAGTGTGCCCTCCCACATCTCTAGCCTCCTCTCTCTACGCCATCCAATGCCCTTAGCCTTCCCAGCTATAGACAGAGCACCCATGCACCCATGCAGCACTAGCTCACAAATCATCGCCGATGTTGCTTCTTTTGCCCGAACCACCTTGCCTCATCTACATTCTGGTCGGCGCGTCCCCATCCTTCAATACCCATCTTGATTACCTCTCTTCCATGAAGTCTTCGGATACCTCTCTCCTCTCGGTAGACTTCACCACCTCTTCTGCTGTGGCCCCGCGTTATTTGTACAAATTTCTATCACTTCACAGCATTTCTTGGTTTATAATTCTAATTTTGTGTCTGCCACTGGACTACAAACTTTTCAAGGGTGGTGTCAAGGTCTTATTCAGCTTTCGTTTCCAACTACCTGCCGCATACAAAGAAGGTGTTCGATACAAATACACCGAGCAAACAAATGAATGAACAACTTCATCCCATCTTCAGAGAGCTACAATTTTTTCCTCTCCGGTTATTCTACCTCCTGCAAACTACGATAGATGAGATTGCCTTATTTTCTGAGCTCTATACATATATAGCTATACAGTCTTTCTTAGTAGGTTCTAAACATCTAAAGAGCAGGGGAAAAGCCTCACAGTTTCTTTGTTTCCTTGCCTTGCACATGGAGGAGCTCAATCTCCTTTTGCTGATTGATTGTTATTGCTAGATCTACTATTCCTTTTTGATTCGGCAACTTACTGAAAAAGAATTTAAAAAGAAAGCCTGCTCAGAAATCAAACAACAAAATCACAAAATGTTCTTTTCTAAAAATAACACACCCCCAAAACACTCAAGGCAAAAGCTGTGTGTTTTCTCCTCTCCCATTAATGAGAGAAAGATACGACTTCCTCAGTTTTCATTTTGTCTGCGTCATGTCTGCGTTGCCTGGAGATTTGCGACTGTTGTTGCAAAAAAGATCAAATGACAACGGGAGACGGATGGTCTCCTTGATTAAAAAGTGGCACTCAGGTACATCAGCTTCCTCAAATTCAAGGAGGAGAGGGTTATTTCACAGCTAGTGCCCACTTCAGAGGCACGAATCCCTGGAAGCAGCTGAGGTTCCCCTCCCCGCCCCTCCCCACCCCCCGCCCTGTCCAGATCTGCTCACACAGGAACTTTAACGCAATGACACGTAGAGCAGAATCACAAAGGCTTAGAGTTTCCTGTTCATTGATTCAAGATCATCTTTCCAGAAACAATTCAATAAGCGGCATGGCAGAGTCAAACCAACCTGTATTCCAATCCCAGCTCTGACAGTCAGTAGCTGTGTGACCCTGGTCAAGTTACTTGGCCTCTCTAAGCTTCAGTTTCATCAGTTGGAGAATGGGGGTGATAATAACATACCTAACACCATGCTGCTGATGTGGTTGAATGAGATAACACAAAGATATCCCTGCCTGTTCCTCAGTGCTCGTCAATGGTGGCCGTTATCATTTATTCGCCAGAACCTCATGTGTCAGAATAGCCACCAAATGTTGAAGACTTACATAGTGCTCTAGACACTGTGCTAGTTGTTTTTATGCTGATTAGTTTACTTATAAATCTCAAAACAGTCTTTAATCAGGTATCATCCTCATTTTATAGTTGGGGAAACTACATGTGCGTGAGGATAAGTCACTTACCCAATATCACACACCTCTTATAGTCACCTTTATGGCAGAATGAGTCATCGCCTTTTCCACAGCCCTATGTTTCTGTTTCCTATCTTAAATGGGAGGGCAGTACTCAGAACCCCGAGTGCTATCCAACTCCCACAACTTCTGGAAGAATTTGCGACATGCAGTCAGGCAGACCCAGTGGATTTTCAATAGTACTACTACTAATTTACTAGTAATTTAGCCAGATGTTTCTCCTACCCTGGAGCCACATTTGAGCTTCAATGGCCCTTTTAATCAATTTTTTTTAATGTTGGTTTTTTTTTTTTAATTTTTGATAGAGAGAGAGTGGAAGGGGGAGAGGGGCAGAGAGAGAGGGAGACACAGAATCGGAGGCAGACTCCAGCTCTGAGCTGTCAGCACAGAGCCCGATGTGGGGCTTGAACCCATGAACTTTGAGATCATGACCTGAGCCAAAGTCGGACGCCTAACCAACTGAGCACCCAGGCACCCCCCCCCCCACCTTTAATCACTTTTGTTGAAGAGTATGGGCCTTCAGATCTTTCAGATCTTTCCACTCTAAGGGAGGAAAAAAAAAAAAAAAACAGAGGAGAAAATTTTTGCCCATCACCAAGGACCTAGAAAGAAACAGGCCTCAGCTGTCCTCCTCTTATTTCTCTGCCTGTGGACAACGTGTTGCCCATAGAGACAAAACCGCTCACCAAGCAAGAAAGATCCCTCAACCTTGTTTTGTCCCTACTGGACTCATAAATAAAGAATAAACCACTGGCCCTCCCTCTCTCTCCCCTGTCCCCCCAAAACATCTAACCATTCCTTTTTCCTTCCTACTAAATATTCCCATCCACCGAGCACTGTAGCTTTTATATATTTGTCAATCAGTTCTTAATCTATCAGAGCATCCTCTTTGGGCAGTAGTTGCCTTTGGACAGGAAAAGGCCTTGAGCTCCCTCTAGAGGTTGCTATAATTTGACCAACCCACAGGACCCTCGCCTTGACTTTACACGGCTGCAGGTGGTAGCCAGGGGCAATGTCACATTTGTCTGTGTTTGCCAAGAGCACTACAGGAATGAATTCAAACCAGAATATTCTCCACTGGAAAAGTGAACCAGGGCCAAAGTGACAATGTCAACAACTCCCTCCAAGTGAGCAATACAGAGACAACTGCTTTCTCCAACATGAAGACAGGTCATTTTGGTCCCCGGAGCCTGTTGGGTCTCAGCAGAAAAATCTGAGCAGAGATCAACAGAGGGGCCAGCCATCTCCCCCCATAGGTTGTGAGCCCTGAGGCCCTACCAGGCCTCCAGAGATAGGAACAGAGAGACAAAGCTGTTTCCTCCTGGCACCGAACGCTGACCAGTGAGAGGCACCCAAGATGATGGCCTGCCTAGTGCCAAGCCCTGGAAGGTGCAGAAAGGCCTGCCTCAGCCAGACAAAAAGCCAGCCACTGCATAAAGCGGGCATGTGCCTGGAGCATCACTGGCTACATTGCCTGCTCTGGTGTCCAGCCCATGTGTGGGAAATGTCTGGTCCTGGCTAAACACATTTTTGGAATAATGTTGAATAAGCACACACCTAACAGCTGTCCTATGGCTGCTTCCCCTAACTGGTGTAGGGTGCACTTGTTGTGGGTAGAATCATGTCCCCCCCCCAAAAAAATATATTTCATTTTTAACTCACAATGCCTATGAATGTGACCTCATTTGGAAACAGGGTCTTTGTAGATCAAATAAAAGTTAAGAGGAAGTCATGCCAGCTTCAGGTTACCCTTAATCCAGTGACAGGTGTCCTTGGAAGAAGAGGAATATTTAAAGGCAAACACACAGTGACAGAAGCACATCATGTGATGACAGAGGCAAAGATGGGGGTCGTGTGTCCGAAAGCCAAAGGACACCACAGATTTCTGGCAGCCGTGAGAAGCTGGGAGAGAGGCATCACATGAGCCTTCCCTGGAGTCTTCTGAGGGAACCTGGCCCTGCTGGCACCTTGACTTCAGACTTCTAGCTTCCATTTCTGCGAGAGAATACATTTCTGTTGTTTTAAGTCATCCAGTTTACGGTAATTAGATATGGCCCTAGCAAACAGCACTTTACTCTTCCCAGCACAGTGAAATGAAAATCTCAGGGCCCCCTCAGAGGAAGTGTTATACCTCTTATTCCTTCAAAAAGCCAGACGACACCCAGTCACTCTTTTCACTGCTTCCAGGTCTCTGCCTGAAGATGAGGCTTCCCCATGATGGAAACAGCGTGGGCCTCAAAATTCAATGCCACACCATGGAGGGGTTGCTGGTAGCTTCAGCTAAAGCTCTATAGGTCTCACAGGGCTTCTGTTCTAAACAATAGGAGAAAAGAAAAAGCAGAAATTATGGACACGCTTCAATTCCTTCATGTGGAACACTGGGCAGCAGCTTTCCCCCTAATCTCTTTGTACAAATATATTTTGGAAAAGAGGATGTATTTCCTCACAATACAGGGCATTTCAGACAGTATAGGCTCCCTGACCTATTTGCAGAAATAGCTTATCCTCTGCTTACAGACAATAAACAATCATTATGATGTGTTAATCTCATATGCTTCTCAGGAGAAGGGAAAATCATCACATGCAAGTAACAGAGGGTTTCAACACCTTCCTTCCACCAAAAAAGGGATTGTTCTCAGAGTGCTCCCTTCCAAGGACGCTGTCCCATTAGATTGCGAGCTTTCTCAGGAGAGGAACAGTCCCATTTAATCTTCCAATCCATGATCCCTGGCACCAGGTGGGGTATCTTACAGGCTTTCTGGAAAAAAATGGAGTGAAAGGGCTGGAGATGGACAGAGCCCTCCCCACCGGAGGGATCTGAAGCCTCAAAGGTTCCCTGCTCTGTCCTCTTCCTACCAGAGTGTGTAAAGACACAAAGAGAAACTTTCATCTGAATTTTCTTTGCCAGTTGACATTAATTCGGGGTTAAATCTTCCATAAAGACCCATTCGTGCAATGACTGGGTTTCAATCACGCCAGCTGTACTGCCCAAGACGACATGTTTAAAATCCCTTCCGTTTAAATGGACAAGGCAAGGTGAACACAGTATCGTTCAAGCCTACCTCATTCCAGGATGGTTGCTGCTAATCAGCCTGACTCCTTGCAATCTCTTCTGTCAGCACTGACCTTGGGTCTCCATATCTGCTGACTCTCTAGACAGCTTGCTATGTTTTCTTCCCAACAGGACTCCTGGAAAGCCCCCATTTGGCCCAAGTCCCAAAATTCCTTCTGATCAGCTCTCTTGGAACGCATCCTGCTTGAGCGGGATGTCTGCCCCTACCCATCCTGATTCTGGGAGTTGGAGTGTCTGCTTTGACTACAGCGTGAGGGAGTCCTGAGAGGGCAGCTCTCCCCGAGCTGAGTTCTCCGACAGGCTGCCCGTCACAGGCTTGTCTACCAGCCATGCAAGCAGTGAAGCTCGGATCGCTGTTCAGAAACAGGGTCTCCTCTCGTTGCATCATTTAGGTGTTTTAGGCAATATGAGCCTTTAAGAGAACACACGGGGCCAGACTCTAAATGTTTTATATTATATTGACTAAACTTGGTGATGGTTAGAAGAAGAGGGAATAAGAATGAAAAAAAAAAAAAGCAGGAAAAATGGGTAGGAATATAGGAACAGCTGATCTTGCAAATCTGCTTTAGGAAAGATCCAAAAGCTGCATTTCTATCAATTAGGGAGAGAAAAGTTCAGATACTAGTAGGGAGGAGGGCAGGTGGTGGAAGGTCCAAATATCCTGAGGTACTATCATGGAAACTTCAAGATACACACACACACACACACACACACACACACACACACACACACAAATATTTCCCTAGCATAAGCATCCAAGTATTGGGATCTCTAGGGTCTAGAAGAGGAGAGTCAACCCAGCGATTTGGAAAGGAGACTGAGCTAAGGTTAGCAGTGGGAACCCGCTGGGAGAAATGCAGATAGACATGATGAAGACATTTTTTGAGGGTGAGAGGTTCATTAGAGCTCACCAACAGCATACACATCCTGTTACCATGATGGCAACATCAAGGTCCCAGAAGAATCTTGGGTTAGGTCACTCCTGAATCTAACTCAATTTACCTACAAAGTGAGAGTAATGACAACATCTCTATATACTGCAAGGAGACTTAGAAGGATTACATGAGACAATAATTATTAAGAACCTTTGCAATTTCTTACAATATGCCCATGACAAATTCCTCCTCATCTACCAAAGGCACAGAGCCTGCTTATGGGAGAAATTGGGGCGTTAAAACTTTGGGATTTGGTGTGGGTTGACCAAGGGGCCTGTAGGGTGAATCACCTCACAATCAGGTGACCTTGCTATATAACTTCAGGTGACAATGTATTCGGTGATATTGGGCGGAATTTCCCTTGAATCTGGGGACTGGAAGCAAGAACATGCAGTGAAATCTGAGTCACAGCAGGGTCAAGTGAAGAGCCCTCAGTGGGAAATCAGGACAATTGGATTCTCATACCAGGTATAGCTAAGCATGGACCAGTGTCATCAACTGTCACTGTGCCACTTTGCTCTCTTGTAAAATAAAGGCATCATCTCCTAGTTGTTTCCATGCTGTAATATTGTGTGTGTGTGTGTGTGTGTGTGTGTGTGTGTGTGTTTGTATACACATGTTGTAATGCTAATGAAAGAAGCATTAAACTAACTAGTGCTAAGCCCTGGATTTTGCTCTACACTTTCCCCAAAACAAGACTTTTTTTTGAAAGGGGTGGGGTGAGGGACAGCGGGGAGAAGGAGAGGACCCCAAGCAGGCTCCATGCTTAGTGAGGAGCCCATCTCGGGGCTTGACCTTACAATCATGAAATCGTGACCAGAGCCAAAATTAAGAGTCAGACACTCAACCAACTGAGCCACCTAGGCACCCACCCAAAACAAGATATTTTATGCAATTCTTAGAACATATCTGGGTGTAAAAGAGCATATCTGGGTTTACAAAAGCAGGTGCCAGCCAAATGAAGACCAACTCTACATGAATGCCTTCATTCACAAATACTCCTGTGCTCATTAAATTCATACTGATTGATTATCCCTATTACCTTATCCAGACCTACTGGCATCTCACTGTACATTCTCTGCCCAACAGGAAGGAGTGTGCACTAGAGGCCCAGGGTCCTGTGCTGGAGGAAAAGTGTGAACCTCCATTTGGTTTCCAGTGACCCCTAACTGGCTCATGACAGACCAGTCCTGGGGCTCAGGGCTCGTCCTGTTATCTCCCTGAAAGGCATGTGTTGGGGTGAGGGTGGGGTCCCCCACCTGTCGGGAAGGCTATGAAGACACAGAAGTAAGAGGACATTTAGGGTCTTCAGCATTTCGAGAAGAAGCCCAGAGTGGCTTGGGAGGGAAATGGGTTCAAGTAGGCCTGATGGGACTCCTTGAATCTCCTTTAGACTCAAAATAGTTTCTTGCTCTACCCAGAAAAATTTTATGATCAGATTTCATAGCAAAACCAGCTGGAAACAAGATACACCAGAAAGGGCACATGTGTGTGGTTTATGTGTGTGTTACAAGGTCCTGCCTTATGCCGAAAAAATACCCGGGAAAGATTTCCTTTCACAACATACACATTGAGACTCACTCAGCTCCCTAATCTCTGCAGCTCTGAGGTACGCTCAAAGGGATAGGAAGCATAGAGGCATCATCCTGATTCTCCAGGGCTGGGTAGGGCAGCCATTCCCCTCCCGTATGTTCCACCAGTACGGGCCATGTAACCTCGGGCAAGTTACTAACTCTTTTGGGGTCTCAGTATCTTCCTTTGTGAGACAGAGATGCTAACTGTGCCTGTCTATGGGGTTAGGAAGAGAATTCAACAGGATACTTCATGTAAATCATTTACTGTAGTGCCTGAGTTTTAAAAAGGGCTAAAACATTATCCCGGCCATAAATAATAGCACTATTTCACTGTGCTTCTCACTGCTACTACTCTCGCAGAATTACACAGTGCCAAATTGCAGTTGTGGATTTACCTATGGGACCCTCCCTCTGAACAGAGAACCCCCTGAAGGCCAGACCTGCTCCTATGTCATCATCGCTCTCTGGCCAGCACTCCACTGAGTGCCTGATTTACGACAGGTGCTTGGGGGGCACCTGGGTGGCTCAGTCGGTTGCACTCTCGACTCTTGATTTCGACTCAGGTCATGATCTCAAGGTTCGTGGGATCGAGGCCGGCGTCTGGCTCTCCAGTGACAGCATGGAGCCTGCTTAGGATTCTCTCTCCCTCTCTTTCTGCTCCTCTCCTTCTCTCTCTCTTTCTGTCTTTCTCTCTCTCTCCCTCAAAATTAATAAGTAAATATTAAAAAAGAAACAAACAGGTGCTTGGTATGTGTCCTGCTGAATGAACAAAGGGTTAAAGCAGTGAATCTCAGCCCCGGCTGCCGCTGGCATCACCCAGCCAGGTAGCTTTAAAAATCCTGCCGTCCAGCCCCAACTCCAGAAATTCTGAGTAAACTGATCACAACTGAGACTCCGGCGTGAACAGTCTGTGAAATCTCCCCAGGGTTGGAGGTGCTCTGGGAGACAGCAGGAGTTGGGGACTACTTCAGGGTCTCAAAGATCAGCCAGGCCAAGCCAGCCCTGAGTCTCTCCCTCCAATCGCCCATCTCCGAGGCAGTTGGCAAGGCCCAGGAGCCCCTGGAGACACAACTTGCTGGGATTCGAAGTGTCCTGTCCTGACTGCTGAGCAGTGTCTTCTCGTGACACAGCACCGCTGGCCCCACTGCCTCCCCACGGAACAAAACACAATCCTCATCCTGAAACTTGGCCCAAGACAAAGTACAACTGCTTTTCTTTTATAGCCAAATTCAGGCACTCTCGGCTCTCAGTGAAAATCATTTGCAGGCCTTGTGGGATAGAGGAGAGAAAATAACGTCTAAAATATATAAATAATTCAGGGCTGAGTTTATTCATGACGCCGTGTTTTCTCCGAGCAGCGGTTTGTATAATCTTTCTTACACTGCCAGTTGGGCCTGCCTCCATAGCATTTATTACTGCAGACAACCCGTTAGAAGCTGTTTTGATTTATGCATCTACATTCTATTACGGAGGTAAGTTTATAGCAGGCTGCGGTTTCTGCTGCTGACATTGTAGGAAGAGAAAACACACACACACACACACACACACACACACACACAATGACTGGAGGAAAGAATGGGGAACAGTCATGCTGCCAGTCTAAAAAGGTCAAGAGAAATGGGCCTATGTGCTCTTACGTACCATTTAAAGTTATCTGGTACACACACTCACACTCACCTACCTGCATAAGACAAAAAAAATGTCAATCCAACATCTTCTAAGGGCCAGCTCACTCTTCTAGGTGATCCGGATACATTGGTGAATGAAGTAGAGAGAATCCGTCCTCTAAGGACACACTCTTGTTCCACCAACAGCCTCCTGGGGAAAATGATGCTACTCTCATCTCTGTCTCCCCAACAATGCTTAGCACAAGGTTGACACACAGTGGGCACTCCATATCTGTGGAATGAATGAGTGAATCCCAGATGAGAATAAAATGAAGTTACACTGTCAAGATCACTTTTCAGTTCTCTCTCCTCCTGGCAAGGTTACATAAGAAAAACCACACAAAACCTCACCCAATAAGCATTTATTGCTCGGGTCTCAAGGATGTCAGGCTGGACGGCTCTGTTACCTTTGCTTGGCTGACTTTCGGAGCTCAGATGTGGCTGGCTGCCCACTGACCAGGTCAGCCTCTGCTGGGACAGTTGGGGTGACTTGGCTTTGCTCCATGTGTCTCTCATTCTCCAGTAAGTTACAAACCATGTCCTTGTGGCCATGGCAGAAGAACAGAGAGTAGCTAGAGACATGCAGGTCTCTTGAGACTTCGGTTGGGAACTAGGAAACCATTACTTTTTAAGGATTCTATTGGCTGAAGCAAGTCACAAGGCCAGACCAGATTCAAGGCATGAAAGATTCCATATTTAGTGGGGGGATCTCGAAAGTCACAGAACAAAAGTCAAGGCTCAAGAGGTTAAAAAATCAAAGCCACCATTGCAATCTGCCACAGGTACCCAGCAAATTAGCGAAAAGCTATCCCTGGAACCAGCCTGTAAGTGAAGTCTACTTTCCTTCTCAGTAACACCCAGGCACATTCCCCACCACCCGATGCTGAACATGGCTCCTTGATGAGTTTACAGAGAAAGTATGTTGTGTGTCTGAAAATAGTTCCATGTTTCCAGAGTATCCCCCACCCTGATCTTTTTACCGGGGCCCCATGGGGTGTCACCTGCCTCTGATCCCCTGCCCTTGTTCCCACGAGTTCTTCCTGCACCCTTCTTAACCTACCACTGTAGGACACATGATGTGTTTATACTAAGATCATGAGACAGAATTTTAGCTACAATGTACTGAGCGCTTACCACATTCCAAGTCCTGCGCTAAAGGACTTTGTACATGCTACCTCATTTAATCCTCACACTGACTCTATGAGCATGTTAAAATGATCTCTCATTTACCATTGGCAGTGGGGGTGGGTATAAATACCAGGGGAGACGAAGTCACTTGTCTAAGGTTCTAGAATTAGTAAGTAATCAAGTCAGGTTTCAAATCTAGTGTGTCTCAATCGGGGCCCATGTTTCTAACCACTATACCATGTCTGTCTTCCTTGAACCCATAGGGTCTCCTTCACTAAACCGTGACACCCACCTTGGTAAAGAATTTCCACTTTCTTGAAGCAAAAGACCATGATCTTCTGCTATCAGATACTGCAAAGGAAGAATCCAAGTTCACACAGCAACAGCTTGGATTATTTTCCTTTGGGGACAAGGTTGGAGACAGGTTGTGAAACTTCCTGTCTGGTATAATTTCCACCAGCTCCCACAAGAATATCCCAGGCTTTGTTAGTCAGAGTGACTGCAAATGAGGCCATAGATTTAGTTTCTCCTTGGGCCAGTTGGAGTCAACATAATGCATGATGTAATTTGCTTGCCCACATGAGCACCAATAATTCTTTGTGTAATTTCCTATTGTTGGTTGGAAAGAAGTCTGGTTCTGAACTAGAGAGAAAGTATGAGAATCCTACGCACATTATTGCAAAAGCATTGGATCCCTACAGCAGTGCCTTGATGTGGACAGTGGGAGAGTGTGAGCCCGGGAAATGTGGCAGCTCATTCCAAAGTCGAGCTATGAAAAGAAACGGAGTCCTCCACAAGTGGACTGTCTATCCAATCCTCATTTACCTTCTCTTTTAACGTCCGTTTAATACTGACACCCAAAGAGCAATAGACAAATGGAAACCTACCACCTGATCCATAGGTTGCCAGGCTCATGAAAGTTCCAACGCAGAATTCTGATGAAAGCTGAATTCAAGATGATTGGTTAGGTTTAAGACCCTGAGAGGAAGAGGAACATGCCCGGGTTGCTGGAAGGGGGAAAAAAACTATATATATATATATAGTTATATACATACATATATACATACATATATATATATATATATATATATACATATAGTATATATATACATAGTATATATACATATATACTATGTGCCCTTGGAACATAGTAAATGAGGGATTGGGGAGAGGGATATGCTCTGCCTCCCTAGCATTTCCCACATGGGAAGAATGGACAGAAGTCACTTAATCTTTGAAAAGGTTTAATATAAAAAATGGACATCAACATGCCTTCTCTCAGCCAAGCCAGTGGAGAGTGGCTAATTTTTAAGACCAGTCAAACAAGCAGCAGGCAGTGTGAGAATGTGGATAGAGAGAAGCTAAAAGGATGGAGAGGCAGCCTGCTCATTGCAGCCTTTGCTCCTGGGAAGCAGGCCCGTCCCTCGGGCACAGCTGTGATGTGTGGGGTAGAGTTGGGTCCACAAGAGAATGCAGAGGCATCATCCAAGGAGCAGATGCTAAATGGTTCTTAGAATGAGGCAGGAGCTGAGGCTTGAGCCAAATGGGAGGCAGGGAACCAGAAAAAGAAGGAAGGAGACCACCAGAGAGGACAAAAGGGAGATGGCAGGAACCCACTCTGGACAGAGCCATCTTCCCTTGCAGGTGGACAGCTACCTCCCCCAGAGGGCTCAGGCTAGGGCTGGATGGATGCTGTCCAAGGGGGGCTTAATGACCTCTTCATGTTGCTTTCTTTGTTCTATAAAGGCATGTACAACTGCATTAGTATGCTCAGCAAAGGGCCTCCTTTTGTTGTGGCAGGTGCTGTAAGAATTCAGAACAGCTGATGTTTCATAAAATCATGAGCCTGCAGAGAGCCCTGGGAGGTCAGAAAGCCCAAGCCCCTGCCCCTCACATCTGGTCCCTCTGTTGAATGGTGCTGCAGCTCAGAAATATTTTTAAAATCATGTTTATTGTACTTCATCTTATTTCAAGAGTGATACACTTTCATTGGGAAAAAAAAAAGCGGAGCATGCAGCAAAGCAGAGAAGAAAACAAAAATAATTTCTAATCTTACCACCACCCAACGAGAGCCACTGTTGACATTTCAGTGGAGAACCCATTGCTGTCTCTCAATCTTTTACCTGTAGGGCACAGGTGTGTGTGTGTGTGTGTGTGTGTGTGTGTGTGTCTTTGTGTGTATCTGTCTGTATTGTAAATGTACAAAAAGTAAGTGGCACTTTTCCTATTACTCCAGAATTATCAAATAAAGATGTGAAGAAAGAGGCATTAAGTTCCACGCATTTCAAATAGAGCCAAACGCCTCTCTCAAGCCATGCCAAAAAGTGGGCAAACTGGAACTGATACCTTCAACCATCACCCTGCACCACCAGCACCTATCTATGAAAGAAGACCAAGGAGAAGAGAAAGGGGAATCCTATGAGTGCCGAGTGGAAATGCTGGGCCATAGCATGTCAAGGTCTAAACAGGGATTCTATGAGGTGTGGAAGGGGCTTTCCAAGACAATAAATCCTAAATATATGCAACACTGGCAAGAAGCTAACACTGACACGTCATTCTCTGCCACCTGAGTAGACAGCGGTCTTGTTGATCTACATGGTTCCTGCTTAAGTAGGAAAATAAAGCATTGGGGGGGGGAGGGGATGCAGGGGGTGCATCCACATAGCAGCCTATCCCATCAGGTGTTCTGGCAAAGACACTCCAACTTGCAGGAGGTCCAGTGGACACTGTACAAGATAGTCTTGACCCACCTTTCTGGCCATCCCGTAAGATAATGGGTTGCCAAGGAAGAGGAGCTGAGAAGCAGGAGACTGTGGGTGAACCCCCCAGGGAGCATCTGGGGGAGAGTCAAACTTGTCAACCGGAGTTAGATCTCTGCACCTGAGAGTCCCCTGAAGAGGAACCAGAGAAAACGGACAATGGGCCCACCAGGAAAGAGCCACAGAGAGGGGAGTCTGCCACGGAGAGTGCCCTGAGGTCCCACCAGTGGGAACCAAAGAAACCATGACTGCTGACCAAGTGAACCTCAACAGCAGGCAGATCGGTAAGCAGCGCTGTCCTTGACCTTTCTCCCATGCCCAAATACACCAGAGGCCATTGCCTTGCCTCCTAGAGGGAGTGAAGAGACTGCTCCCAGAGAACGGAAGGGGGAGGAAGAGTAAAGAGCAGGCTGGGCCTCTCCCACTCATGTGCCCCAGGTCTCAAGCCCTGAGAGCACTGGAGGCAGAAGAGGGGATGAGGTTGGTCTCTTATACTGGAAAGGCTTGTTACAACCAAAGAAAATAGGAAGTTAGGAAATCTGCTACCTGTCAGGTAAGAGATTTAACACCACATCATTGGGAACATGCCCAAGGGCACAGTGACTGAGGGAAAATCCTGATATTTGTAACCCAGCATGTTAGCATATCTCCAAAACTTAAAACACACATATACATGAATATACAATACATACATGCATATATACACATTTGCATACACATACATGCATGTGTGCATATACATGCATATGCAGACATATGTGACACACAATACATATGCATACACATACACACGTGTGTAGATACACATATGAACACATATACATATCTGCGTACATATATACACATACAATGCATGTGTACATATATACACATGCATACACACATACATGAGCACATGCATACACACCTGATACATGCACATACACACGCACTCATACATACATACACACATACACATACACTCGTACAGGCATACACACATACATGCACACACACATCTATGCATATACACATATACACACGTGTGTGCACACACATACATAAATATACATGCACACATATGTACCTATATTTTTTAACCCAGACAGAATAAAACACAGCCAAAAGCAACTTTATTTTTTCACACCTCTGCCTTTTGTCCCTGATTCTGTGACCCTCCCTTCTCAGCACCTGCATGAAATCTCATGCAGTTTCCATCATTTCTCTGTCTACTGTCACACAGAATGAAGTCTGGTCTCGCCTCATACGATCTCGTGTCCTATTTAAAGCTCCTTCCTCCCCCCCTTCCCCTGCAGCTTGCACCTGCTTCAAGCTGGGGAACCTGGGTGAGGAAAGACATAGTGGTGTCAAGGCCAGCAGCTCTGTATGTTGTGGAACCACTACGTTGTACTCCTAAAGCTAATGTAACATTGTGTCAGCCGCACTCAAATAAAAAAACAAACATAAAAAATTTAATATAACACCCAATACTTGTGAAGCTGTAAAAAAAATCAATATAATCTACTTAGTGCTACTGGCCATAAGCATACTCTTTTATGATGACCAGATAACAAAATGTATGAAAAGTCAAAAAAAAAAATGAAATATACAAAGAGATTAGAGGGGGTGGTGGCTTTGGTATGTGGGAAGTCAATTCCCAGAATTGCATATCTGTGAGGTTCCCAGGGTGGGGAGAATATAAGAAGTTTCCATGAAATGTAAGAGCCTGTAGCGAAGCAGCGGCCAGGTTTTACACCTTCAGGTTTGGCCCAGGACACCTGGGAGTCTGACGGCTTGTGTGTGTGATCACTGATCCTCCACACCCTGGTTGTGTGGAGGAGAACCAGGGCCCACAGCTCCTCTCGCCCCTGCTGGATTTCTGCTTTCAGCTTCTCCAAGTCCGGAGTCAGGAACATGTCCAACTCCATTGGCGAAGGGCACCCACTGACCCTGCATATCTCCAGGTCATCAAGGTGGGAAGTGGTGAGAGATACACAAAGGTTCCAGTATATTCTTGTAGGATCCGGTGCACACTCATGTGTTCCAGTTTACCCTTGTTCTCCCCACATCCTGCTCATTTCTCCTCCCAACGGCTAGCCACGCTGACCTGTAGTGACTTCAAGCTCCACACCAGACACAGAGTAGCAGCATTTAATGACTTCTACCCCAGCTCCCACAATGGAGTAGAGTCTTACCCCTTATTCTCGATCACCCATAGTGGTTCTGCTTCACTGAGTAAACTTCGACTAGTAGAGAAAAAAAGAATCAATTCCTAGTGCCTCGATGCCCTCACTAGCTGGGCATGTATTCCTGCCCTTCGATGCATGGCTTCTCTCTACTTACACTTTATCTCTTTTGCTCACCTCATCTGTCCACATAGTCCTCTTCTCTGATACCTCTTTCAAGGCAGCCCATGGCTTCCTCCCTTCTATGGAGTTCATTTCCGGCCCACAGGAAACACACATAAAACTTAGACCTACCAAACTCCAGAACTACAGTCTCTTTTCTTTTTTTTTTTTTTTTTTTAATTTTTTTTTTCAACGTTTTCTTTTTTATTTATTTTTGGGACAGAGAGAGACAGAGCATGAATGGGGGAGGGTCAGAGAGAGGGAGACACAGAATCGGAAACAGGCTCCAGGCTC
The DNA here is from genome assembly GCF_023721935.1 of Panthera uncia. Classification (NCBI taxonomy): domain Eukaryota; kingdom Metazoa; phylum Chordata; class Mammalia; order Carnivora; family Felidae; genus Panthera; species Panthera uncia. The sequence goes on along the minus strand of NC_064811.1, from coordinate 9,709,504 downwards.
CGAGCCATCAGCCCAGAGCCTGACGCGGGGCTCGAACCCACGGACCGCGAGATCGTGACCTGGCTGAAGTCGGACGCTTAACCGACTGCGCCACCCAGGCGCCCCTACAGTCTCTTTTCAATGAGACCCTCTATAAACCGTTTCAAGCATGGATCAGATACTGGTCCTTATGTTCCCAAAACACTGAGGGAAACATATCAAGTTCTCCAGTTGATTTTCCCCAACAAATTGCTTTTATTTAGTCAATACACCTTCCCCACAAGATGGAGTGTATTTCTCCACTCCTGCTGGTTTGGAGTTTGGCCATATGACTGGTTTTGGCCAATCGCAAAAGTAATATTGTGTTCATTCTAAGCCAAGATCTTAAAAGGCGTTAACGTTTCTTCAGCTAATTCTTGTACTTCTGCCATCACTGTTAAAACTTGTCCTGGGCAACTGCTGGTTCAAGAATGATGAGATATATGGAAGGATTCAGATCCATCTACAGCTGAAAAGAAACCTACTCAAACCACAGGCTGAAGTAGCACTTCCCACAAGAGTCCAGCTTCGATCATCCAAATTGTCATCAATCTGCAAATCCATGAAAATAAATATTTGTGGTTATAACCTAATGAGATTATGAGAGTTATTTCTTATGCAGTTTTATTATGGCAATAGCTGACTAGTACACTTGGCTTATAGTGAAAAGGAAATATCTGACTTCAGTAATTCCCTCCAAAACACTTCCCCATGCATCCAGCCTCCTAATAATTCTTAGCATCCTTTACATAGAGGTGGGTGATGGGCTAATGCTGACAGACCAGCTTTGAGATGTGTCCTTTGCAAGTGCTCAATTGATAGCTGAGCATATCATTTTAGAAACTGGAGGTACCCAGCAATTGCACTACTAGGTATTTATCCAAAGTATACAAAAATGTTGATTCGAAGGGGCACAGGCATCCCAATGTTTATAGCAGTGCTATCAACAACAGTCAAATTATGGAAAGAACCCAAATGTCCGCTGATTGATGAATGGATAAAGACAATGTCACACATACACACACACACACACACACACACACACACACACACACAAATGGAAAATTACTTGGTGATCAAAAAGAATGACACCTGGACACTTACTGTTTATTCTAGGAATTGGAGTAAACGTGTCATGTTTACTATTCCACTTTATCCCTGTATATACAAAATTTGGATCATACCCTACATGTAGATTTGTGATCTGCTTTCTTTTGCTTAAAAATAGATTTTAACGTTTGTCCATGTCAGTTATTTTCCCTCCATGTTCGTACAATCACTTTGAAACAATGTCAGAGCGTGAAGAAGAGTATCCAAAGGAGCAGGGGGCCCGGCAGATGCCACGCTGGGGCCTCTTCCACCTGCATCTGTGTGGTTTGCCCCATCACTGTGAAGGCTCCTGCCAAGCAGTGGAGCCTACGTGCTCCCCAGGGAGGCCCTCAGTCTACCAAGCATTGAGACTGGGTTACATCCTTCATTGTGGCTAAGATTGTCTGGGTGTGTATACATCCTTGATGAATAAGAAATAAAATACAGTTATATTAAATTAAACTGAAAGAAGACATATTGAATTGAATCAATGGACCACAGAGAAAACAAACAAACAGAAAGAGTCCACACTGATTCCGGCATGAAGTCTCCCCCAACACCAAATGTGGCAGGAGATGTTTTTAAATGACATTTTCAAATTTTTCAACAAAAGCACTTAAAAAAAAAAAAGTCCTTCCTCCAACTGTTTAGAGGTTTCTCTCCTAAGGTTTTAGAGCTTTTACTCCCAAGCCAGGTCTTCAGATCTCCAAAGAAAAAGAACGAACAAAACAAGTTACATGACAAATGAATTACTTTGCTAAACAGTAAAATCAATTTTGATCTCTAAAGGGCATTACAAATACAGTTGCTAAATTTCTATTTTCCCAAAATGTGCATTCCCCTTCTCGTTCTACCGTTATCACCAAAGGAAAACACTTGTCTTAAATTTTTGTCAAAATGCCTTATTTCCCTATCTTTGTCCTTTGTTTTCTCCAAACCCACAAGGCTCTTCAGGCTCCAGAGTGTCTACATGAAAATGCATGGCTATTAACTCATATGCGGTGTTTAAGAACCAAAACAACTGAACAAAGCAAAAAAAAAAAAAAAAGAGAGAGAGAGAGAGAGAGAGAGAGAGAAAACACCCTTAAATACAGAGAACAAACTGGTGGTGGCCAGCGGGGAGGTAGGTGCTGGGATGGGTGAAATAGATAAAAGGAATTACGAGTACAATTATCTTGATGAGCACTGAGAAATGTATATAATTGTTGAATCATATCATACAACTGAAATTAATATAGTATTATATATTAGTTACACTCCAATTAAAAAAGAAAAAGAAAATGCATGGCTTTTCTCAAAGGATTTTTTTTTTGTCTAAGCTGCATATAGCTGGCCAGAGAGTATCCCAGAACCCTCTGGAATTACCATGTAAATAGAATTGGTGGTCTTCAATGTTTGCCTTTCTACATTGAGTTTTAGTAATGACGGTAGGAGAAGCTTCCTTCAACAACTACTACACAATTATGATTAATATTAATAATAAAAGCCATCGATAATTGATCAATTAGGCAAGCTAGATATGGTTCTATCATTTCACCCTTATGGCTAAAAGCACTCTATGAGAGACGCTTTCAATATCTGCACCTTGTAGATGAAGAGACAGGATCAAGAGGGTTTAGTGACTTGCCCTAGAGGCCCCAGATGGTAAGTGATGAGGCCTGTTTTTGCCCTGATCCCAGGACACACACCCTTAACTGAGTTGTATGTCGCACACCCTATCTGGCTCTCAGAAAGAATAAAAACAGCATTGGCTGCCTTTCGCTGAGTTCTGCTGATTATGCCCTGCCTTGCTTGGTGCTGATAAACGTGTACAGTGTGAATTTATTCCACACTAGTGTACAAAAAAATGTCCCCTAGTTTTATTCATCTAAATCCAGTTCAGTCTACCTGTGAGGCCCCAGGGGACAGATGGGCAGGGCTCAATAGCAGCCATTAATGAGGTGACCCTCCTTTTCTCTAGTATTGTACAAGTGCTCCATCCTACTTCCTGGACTAGAACATTTGCAGACGGCCCCTCTAATCTTCATTCTGTCTATGTGATCCCTAAACTGGGCCACCCAGCGTCTAGCCTCCCTCGGTTTGTAACTGACCACACTCCATCCAGGATAATACATCAAACAGCAACCAAGCCTCTGCCATTTCCAGAAGCCCCCAACTCTTTTTCTTCACCATGTTTTAGAAATATGCAATGCCGCTGGATGAGCCAGTGTTTGGGAATCATTCTTCCAGGGTTGATGCTAAAAAACTAATACCCTCCACTCTGAGGATCTCAAAGATTTCAGGAGGCTGGACACACCAGGGGGATCGTCAATCAACTATGGATCGAGAAAGAAATCAAACATGTCAGGCAGCTACACTGTGTCAGACAATATTCTGGTGTCTAATGTCTATTCTACACTGTGCCATATAATATTCTATTTCCCTAAAAAACTACAAGGCAGAAACTATTATTATAATTGGTTTTTAAGATGAATAAGCAAGAGATCAGGGATGTTTTTTAAAGTGTCCAAATCATAGAGCTATTTTACTCTTCAGAGATGGAAACTGGTAGCGAATCTTAATGATAGTTACCAGTTCTTAAGTTTTCAACCTATCTAGGCATTGCATAGACACTTCACATCCACGTGTGCCCGTAACAACTCGTAACTTATTTATTTCATCCTCCCTGCCTGAGGGAACCGCTGGGGCTCAGAGAAGCCAAGTCCTTTGCCCAGGGTCACACATCTGCAGAATGATGGAGCCTGGGTGTGTCGCTGCCATATTAAAACCCAAAGCCTGATGATTCTCAACCCGTGCAGCACACAGCTCTCCTCCACTCTTTAAAATGGAGGTGCAGCCCCCCGGGAGTTGCTGGGAACTGTGGAAGAGGTGAGTGGATGAGGCAGGCAGGGAGAGGAGAGCAAAGAGCACTGACTGGTATTCCTGGGGCTCTTCTGCCTTCCTGCTGAGTGGTTTGCAGGATTGAATCACAGAACAAAAGGGCAGAGGTCTTGCTTTGTTTTACAAACCACAGGCTGCAGAAATGAGAATAATTATTAGTCATCTGTGAGGCTTGTGATGCTGCTGGCTTAGTCATTCGAGAAGTATTACAGATCACGCATCCGTAAGCCTCTAGGTAGAGCTGCAAGCCACCTACAGAATCCTTAAACAGGCACCAGCCTCTCAGACTCCTTGGGGCAGGGGGTAGTTACAGACACACTCTGCAAGAAGCTATGCTATCTTCCTATTAAGAGATCTTTTGGTCAATAGTGTTGTGAGTTCAGCAGAATGCACAGGAGTCCCTCTCCTGCTTCCAACAAATTTCCTTCTGGGCCAGACAAGATACTCCAAGCAGTTTTATGTCTCCCTATGGACGCCGGAGTTTCAATCTCAATTATGTTTGCTTGGCATTTATGAGAGATGCTATACGTGTGAAAGGGGCAGGAGAGGGAAATACAACAGGCACAGAAGTGGGTAAAGGAACCCAAAAAGGCCCTGAAGTTGCCTTTATGATGGAAGAGCTGAAAGGTACATGTGACCTTTAACTTGGTAGCACAGCTCCAGGAAATCCATCCTCTGGAAACCATTTAAACTGTCAGAAAATCTTTAAGCACAAGGACGCTCATCAAAATGTTAACTTATCAACAGCAAAAGCACAATACATAGCAGGCTCTAAGGCCTTGTTTATGAAGAATGTGCTAGATCCAAATAGTGGACTTAATGATTATGAAAGTGTGTGTTTTTAAAAGCCTTCTAACTTCTGGGGTGCCTGGGTGGCTCAGTCGGTTAGGCAGCTGACTTTGGCTCAGGTCACGATCTCGTGGTCTGTGGGTTCGAGCCCCGCGTCGGGCTCTGTGCTGGCAGCTCAGAGCCTGGAGCCTGCTTCCAATTCTGTGTCTCCCTCTCCCTCTGCCCCTCCCCTGCTTGCTCTCTGTCTCTTTCTCAAATAATAAACATTAAAAAAAAAACCTTCTAACTTGTACTAAGTGAAAAACAGTACTGAATTTTACACACAATATACTCATAATCATACAAACCGAACAACCCAGTTTTTTGAAGGGAAGGGAAAAAGACAGAAAACAAACAGGCCAACTGTGCACAGTGGTTCCTTTGGGAACTGACTCAGAGGTTAATTCTTTTTCTTTCTGTTTTTTCTTTGCATCTTCCCAAATGTTTATAATGAGCATGCATTGCTCTTATAATGGAGAAAGGCAATAAAAATCGCTGATGGATTATTTGATTGATTATCCTTATCAAATCAGATCTACCTATAATTAATCCATATTATGGTTGGTGACAGCAATAATCCAAATGCTTAAAATGGACCCCTTTGGCATAGCTTGGTATTCCACGCCTTGTTTCTTATCAAGCCCACCTCCCAATCCAAAGTTCTCTCCTGTTATGGCCCCCAAACAATGACGCACATATGTTCGCAGAACCCACCCTGGTCCCGCTGCCTCTCTGCCTTTGTCATCCGGATTCCTCTTCCCAATATGCCTCTACCCCTTCACACCATCCCTCCATGGCAGCCAATATCAAAAAACTCAACCTTCCAGAGTGATCTCAGGCTCTTAGGCAAATTATTTCACTTCTTAGAGTTTCAATTTCCACGTCTGTATAGAAGGGAAATAATTTCTACCTTAATTCGTCTTGTTAATCTTACATAAAAGTATCTATGTCAATAAGAGACTCTTAAATATGGAGAACAAACAGAGGGTTACTGGAGGGGTTGTGGGAGGGGGGAGGGGCTAACTGGGTAAGTGGCATTAAGGGATCTATTCCTGAAATCATTGTTGCACTGTATGCTAACTAATTTGGATGTAAATTTAAAAAAATTAAATTAAAAAAATTAAAAAAAAAATCTGTGTCAAGCGCCTGGCTCATAATAAGCACACAAAATATATTTACATGGTAGCTATTATTTGTGTTCGCTTTTCCTCTGAATCCTGTCCCTAACCTGCAGCTAGCTCAGTGTCAGGCATGGGGAAATCACTTGATTCACGGTTACTGGACTGATAGGTACCACTGGAAATGAAGCAGACCCTGGCAGATAAGCATCTGTGGCTGGATGACTTGGGAGGCTTTATCTTCATAAGAAAGCACAAATTAAAAAAATAGTCAAAAAGAGAACATTCTTCCTACACAGAGGATGCGTTTTATCAACTTTGATCAGAAAGAGGCTTTGGAAAATCGCCTACAGGCATCACGGGAAGTTTTCACTCCCAAAGCAAAGAATATCAGAAAATAAGATGGAAAATTTCCTCATCCTTTTCCTCTCTACCCCCACGCGAGGCCCCTATCTCAAAAGGAGGGTTTGGTTGTTTTTAAATGAGCTTTTGCATTTTTTTTTTTTTTTTCAAAAATCAGCTAGATACCAATGCATCCCCACAGCTGAATAAGCACAATTAAGATGAAAGATGTATCCTGGGGACAACATAAACTGTGATCCAGCCGCCCCTCGGGCTTATGTAACTTCTCCTGTTTGATGAGAACAGAAGATGAGTGGAGTGTCTGTATCCTACGTCATGCAGGGTTAGGAGCCTCAAAGTTCATTTTGAAAGGAGAGCTTCAATGCCTGGGGACTGAATTTCATCTGGATCTTGTCTACTCGGAAAATCCATGGCTGTAACGGTGGCGAAGCTCCTTCAGCTCAGCCCTTATAGAGAAACTAGCCTGATCCACAGGCAAGCAAAAGAATCTTCTCCAATCTGCGAAAGCTTGAAGCAGCTCCTTAGCATAAGGTAGTCACTCTTAAAAGAAATAAAAACAGGGGTGCCTGGGTGGCTCAGGCGGTTAAGCTCAGGTCACGATCTCACGGTTTCGTGGGTTCAAGCCCCATGTCAGGCTCTGTGCTGACAGCTCAGAGCCTGGAGCCTGTTTCAGATTCTGTTTCCCTCTCTCTCTGTCCCTCCCCTGCTCATGCTCTGGCTCTCTCTGGCTCTCAAAAATATATAATAAAAAAAAAAAGTTTAAAAAAAAATTTTTTTAATTAAAAAAAAGAAATAAAAAAAATATTGGACAAGCTATACCATCTTGTTGGTAGAAGACTCTAAGGGAGGGGCGTTTAAGGGGTTGGTGAGTTGAGGAGAACACAGACGTTCCAGCAGAACATTTGTAAAACACTTTCTGGTTCAGTGAAAAGCAGTGCACTGAACCAGTTTTCTTCCAAATCCATTAAATTATTAATCCATTCAACAAACACTCAACAACAGACTACTTCCCATTTGCTTTTTCATTTATTCATTAAATAAACATTTACTGAGCACAGAATGGATACCATGTACTGTCCTGCGTGTTATGGAGAATATAAGTAGTAAATGCTGACATTTGTTGAATGATTACAATATGCCAGCAATTGTCTAAGATAACGCAGCTGGTTAGTCGTAGACCCAGTTTGTATCTAGGAGCCTGACCTGGAAGCCATGTGGGCTTGACCTCATGCTCTATTGCCTCTCAAAGATATAAAATATCCATATGTTAAGATGCAAATCCTGACCTCAAGAAGTTTAGATTTTAGGAGAGCTGAGACATGTAAGTGCTTTAAGAGAAGTTCAGGAAAAAGTGTCAGGGACATTTGGAGAAAAAAAATGATTTCTTCTTTGCTAGAGAAAGAGAGACGGCTCCTTAAAAGTGGTAAGACTCTTGATGGACAAGCAGGATTTGAACAAACATCACTGGGCAGAAAAGCTATTCCAAACCAATGAACCAGCATCAGCAAATTACAAGGAAGGAAACCACAAGGTGTAGGAGAATGCAAGTATCTCGGTTTGATCAGAGCACCAGTGCACGTGAACAGCCACAGTGGAGAAAAGGCTGCCGCTGGAGATTGAGGCAAGTGCGTGAGCCATATTAGCTTTTTCTTGGTACCTGCCCAGATAACATTCTTCTACTAAAATGTATCCTGCGAGCAGCTTCTAACCCCTGATGAGGGTATTTGCTCCAAGAGAGTGAGTATTAAGGCACTCCTCTAAAAAGCGAGGAAGAGTTCCATCTTCAAAACTAACTACCACACTCAAGCAAGACAGTCGTTCTGTAGTTTCTAAAGCATCCTGTCCATCTTGGGAAACTGTTGATATGATAACAGCTTTGCAAGGTTGGACAAGGAATATGAGGAAAGGCTCCTCTTTCACTCATATATTTGTCTGTAGGGTCTGACCCAGGGGAAGTATCTGTTGGGTTCATTCACAGAGCAGAGAAGGGAAATAGTGCTGTTTGCAATGGGTACCCAGTCCATTTTGTTCTTACTTTGTGCTCATTGAGCAACATTCTGAGACCTATCTGATCCCTCCCAGAGCTGTTACGTGGGGCAAGAGAGACATGCTCAGAGTATCTGGATTTTATTTATCAACATACATGAGAGAATTGGCCTTTGAGTTTGCTCAGCATGGGTCAGTCCCCACCTGGTGCCATGCTGTCCAATCTCTGCTCTTACTCTAAAAGGGGGGGGGAGGGGACTTTAGATGAGGAGGGAATGCACATCCAGTTATATGAGTATGAGAGAAGACTAGAGAGGGCCAAGAGGTATCTTCACATGTTTAAAAACATGATTATGGGGGTGCCTGGGTGGCTCAGTCGGTTGAGCATCTGACTTCAGCTGAGGTCATGATCTCACAGCTCGTGAGTTCGAGCCCCGCATCAGGCTCTGTGCTGACAGCTCGGAGCCTGGAGCCTGATTCAGATTCTGTGCCTCCCTCTCTCTCTGCCCCAACCCACTCACATTCTGTCTCAAAAATCAATAAGCATTAAGAAAAAACATGATTATGTATAAAGAAGGACAGAACTGAAACTAATAGGTGGGTTGAAATTCATATGTATTAGGTATTGGCATTGTGGTAAATACTTATGTACACAATGCTATCTAGCTCTCACAAAACCTCTATACTTTATGGGTATTGACATTCTCATTTTTCAGCTAAAAGTTCACGTTATTTAGGAGTCTCAGAAAGACTGGGAAACTCATTTGAGGTCCCACAAATAACAAGTGGTAGTGTTGGAGCTCAAACCCATATCAGCCTAATTCTGTCTTCCAGCTCGCCCAGGTTGTGTCCTCACGATAATATGCTTTACGGATCTTTTCTGTTAATTACCACAGGGGACAAACAGGCAGGAACTACAGGGAGGCAAATTTCAGGTCATTGTAAGTACCTCTGTCACAGTCAACAGAATCACTTTGGGCCAGAATATGTCCACTCTAGACCTCAGATTTCCCTCCTAAAAAATAAAGTGGTACCAATGGGTTCATTGCATTTTTTCTTGTAGTAGCTATCCATAATCTGAGATGCTATTGAACAGACAGACATCTACCTCCCTAGTAGTGCTCATATCTATAGGACTCTATCGGGATCAAGAGAAACTTCACAAGGCATTAAGGCACCTTCCTGACCCAGCCCCTTCCCGTCTCTCCTCCCTCACCTTCCACTCATCCTAAACTCACATCTTTCTCCCAACTACTGAACCACCTGTTAGTCTCCAAATGGAGGGCCACACCTCTTGGACTTCACACATCTTATTCACTCCACTGGGATGAAACTAGGCAGTTGGCCATCCTACATGTTAATATTCTTAACCATTTTTTCAATATTTACTTGGCATCAATGGGGAGAAAATACTTTTCTATTAATTAAAATATCAAGTCCATTCTTCCTTAGGTCGGTAAATAATGTATTACTTAACCACTTCATCTTCTTCTTTAAGTTCCTTTAAAATAAGATGCTACTTGTATAAGCACATTAATGACTAAGGAGAATCTCCTCAACATTTCCTAAAGAAGATGAAAAGGGCATTTATATGACATAGAACCCAGCATGTCATGGGAAAGAACACTATCTTACAAGTCTTTCCTTTCAGGCATCTTCCTCTGCCATAGCAATTCTGGGTCTTATCCCAACTTTTCCCCTTAGTCCCCATTCCTGTGTCAACAGCAGGCTCTCTCTCTTACCAATGCAAAGCAATGAACACTGTCCACCTGCTAACCTCCAAATGCCCTCACCCCCTATTTCTTAATACTATTTTCAAGAGTCAAAGCTACTATATTAAGGATGAAAATTGTGTATTTGACTGGCAAAGAGGAATTTTAATTTTTGTTATGTATAAAATCCAAAATAAGGGTTTTCTTATATGCATCAAATACAAGAGAGACCAAGTTACGTCCCTTTAAACCCCAGAGGAGCCACATGTAGAAATCTAACCAACAGTCACCTTATTCCATGTTTTTTAAAGTGATTTTGTGTCCCTCACAGAGTAGGGCCCCAGTTTGCTGTCTACCTGCCCTGTATCTTTGCACCGGGCTGTGCCTGGTGAGTTCCTGTTCATCTTGCAAGATTTAGCTGAAGGCAGCACTGCCTCTCTGTAAAGTCTGTCCTCACTCCACTCACCTTCTTTCAATGTTCTTCAAATTTCTTAGACTTTAGGACTCCAGTTATTATACAGGATCTACCAATATTTAGTATTTATCAATTATCTGTCTCCCCTCCCACTAGACTGTGAGGTCCTTGGCATGAAGACTTTGCTTAATCACCTTCCAATTCTGCGTAGTCCCAGATTAGAGAGTATAATAGATCCTGTTTCTCAAAAAACTTTGCTCTTTTAAATTGGACAATCAAGTTTCTTCCAACTGCTTTTTTACATAGATGCATGTGTGCCTACCTTCACAAATAAATACACATACATAGGCATGTATATACGAGTACACACACATACAGTCTTGATTCCAGGCCAAGTCAACAGCCAATGGAAGGAAAAGCCTACCCAGTACTCCTCACTTTTAACCCAGGAAAAAAGAAGTTGGTCTTGACCTAGTCCCAAGCACAGAATTCTCTGTGGGTGGGAGGAATATGAAGGCAAAGAAACAGGAGGCGACGTGAAAAAGAAAATGAAACACACGGCAAGCTAGATTCCCCAAGGTTCTTAAACTGGTAGTTAATTGAATCCAGTGTTCCAAGACCTTAATTTCAAACCAGATCTTTGGGAGAACAGTCAGTCACTCTCCCTCAGGCAAAATGAAAATCTTTTCCTTAACTCTGAGGCCTAACAAAGCTCCCAGCTCCTGCCTTAATCCTCGTGCTCATGGGGTAAGGCTGTACTTTCCAAGGCAGGCTCTGAGCCTCCCTTCTTCCTGTCTCTCCCGCACACCAGTTTCTCAGCAAAACCCTCTAGGCATTATTTAATCCACAGACCTCTGCACAAAAGCACCACACTTCCCAACATGAGTCCTTGCCAACCTGACCCAGGCTACACGCGGTCCCCAGGTCTTGATTCAGAGCCAGCATCCAGAATGAAATCTCTCCAACTCTTACAGCGGTTCGGTGTGTCCTTCCCATCATGTCCTTGTTCCCTCTTGCATGACATCTACTCATTCACTCAAAGTTGACTTGTTGAATATTCAATATGTGTTAGGGCTGAAGATACACAGAATAATTAATAACGACAATCACAACAACAGTAGCTGTCATGTATTGAATTTAGTGTTCACTGTAACAAAAATTAGAAAGAGAAGACAAAATCTGGATCACTTTCTCTCTCACTTAATTCTCACAAAGGTCCTTGGAGTAGGTACCATTAGCAGTGCCACTTCACAAAGAAAAACGAGTTTTGCAAGAGCAAAACTGATGTGCTCCATCTGTTTAGAATAATTTTATCTGTAAGCAACAGAAAATCAACTCAGTGTGGCTTAAACAATAAGAGAAATGGGTTATCTAGCACAACAGACAAAACAGAGGAGGCAGCCCGGGATTGGTGAACTCAGTGACTTCATACCTGCCAGCCCCCTTGTCCTCAGGTGGGGTCTCCTCAGAACTGCAAAAAGGCTGGAATAGTTGCAAGAGAAACATCCAAACACAATAATCCAAAGGAAGAGAGCAAGGACACATATTTTCTTAGGGTCTATGTTAATTTCTTAGGGCTACTGTACCTAAGTTCACAAATTGGGTGACTTAAAACAATAGAAATGTAATTTCCTCATCGTTCTAAAGGCCAAAAGTCTGAACTAAAGGTGTTCACAGGGCCATGAGCTTTCTGAACGTTCTAGAAAAGGATACTCCCTGCATCTTCCCAGCTTCTGGGAATTCCAGCCATCTTTGGCATTCCTTGCCTTGTAGATGCCTCACTCCAATCTCTGCCTCTGAGACACTATTTTCCCTATGTATTCCCCCTGTGTCTTCTTCCTTTTCTTATGAGGGCATTAGTCGTCAGATTTAGGGACCACCCTAATCAGTGAGACCTCATCTTTAATTTTTTTTTTATGTCTACTTATTTTTGAGAGAGAGAGTCAGAGCATGAGAGATAGAAGGGCAGAGAAAGAGGGAGACACAGAATCCAAAGCAGGCTCCTGGCTCGGAGCTGTCAGCACAGAGCCCGACACAGGGCTTGAACTCGCGAGCCGTGAGATCATGACCTGAGCTGAAGTTGGATGTTTAACCAACTTAGCCATCCAGGCATCCCTGTATGATCTCACCTTAACTTGATTACATCTGCAAAGATCCTATTTCCAAAATAAGGTCATATTCATAGGTAGTGGAGGTTAGGATTAAACATATCTTTGGGGGCACAAATTCAGCTCATAACAATGTCTTATTGTAAGAGCTAGAAAACCTTCCCTGAAAGCCCCCTAGTCAGCTTCTTATATCTCATGGGCCAGAAGTACATCAAGTGTCCAAGCCTCATATTATCACTGCCTAGGAGAATTAAAGTCAACCGTGATCAACTTAGACCAATAGCAACCCACCCTAGGGCCTGGGACACAATCTCTCCCAAAGAAGTATGTGGCTGAAAGAGACTAGATACTTGAACATCATATTAAGGAAGAAGGAAGGGAAACTTGATGAAACTAACATCTCCAGGAAAAGCAACCTACAGTGTCTTCTGCACTTGCCTATGGTCCCACATGGGTGTCTGATTCTAGTGCTTGAGTTATGTGAGTTCTCAAACCTCCATTTCAATTTTTTTTTAACGTTTATTTATTTTTGAGACAGAGAGAGACACAGAGCATGAACGGGGGAGGGTCAGAGAGAGAGGGAGACACAGAATCCGAAACAGGCTCCAGGCTCCCCGACGCAGGGCTCGAACTCACAGACCGCGAGATCGTGACCTGAGCCGAAGTCGGACGCTTAACCGACTGAGCCACCCAGGCGCCTCTCAAACCTCCATTTCAAAATCTGCTATGGTACCATTCCTTATATTCTCCAAGGCTCTGTTGCTACAGGATTTGTAGATGTCTTCTCCTTTAACTCATACCGCAATCCAATAAGATACATTCCATAATTACCCTTATTTTAGAGATGATAAACTGAGGCATTAAGCACAAGGTTGCACAGCTCTTGGAGGTGGATGTTTATGAAATGCAACAGCCTACCCCCAGACTGTGAGCGACTCATGGCCAAAAGCTCTATCAAACTCATTTTTATGAACTCAGGACCCAGTATCATGCCTGGTATAGAAAAAAGCATTTGGTAATGGCACCTGAGTAGCTCAGTTGGTTAAGCGTCCACCCTTTGATTTCAGCTCAGGACATGATATCATGGTTCATGGGATCAAGTCCAGTGTGGGCTCTGTGTTGATGGCACAGAGCCTGCTTGGAATTCTCTCTCTCCTCTCTCTGCCCCTACCCCGCTTGCATGCATTTTCTTTCTCTCTTTCTCTCTCTCTCAAAATAAATTTTACAAAAAAGAAAAAAAGGGTAAATATGAAAAGCCTATATCTTCCTTCTCAGGAAGTCTTTTGTGAATTTTCAAGAGGGCATTTGAATCTAATTTCTGCAAACCATTCATTCCTCTTTTATCAGGTCCACAATCATGACTAAGAAATACTTCTTTGCGCACCTAAACGGAACTCGGTAATTTTGACCAGTGGGAGGTAACATAGAAGGCAAGGTCTCTTGTTCATCTTGGCTTAATTGAACCTAAAGAACAGATACCTGACCAAAAAGACATACAGGTGTCAAATAAGTATAGAGAATTGCAAATTAAAATGCTAGAAGCCACTGTATAAAATACCCACATTCTAATTAGAAGGGCTACAATCTAAAATACTGACATTTGTGGCATGGATGGACCTAGAGGGTGTTATACTAAATGACCTAAGTCAGATAGAGAAAGACAAATCCATATGATTTCCTTTACATATAAAATCTAAAAGTCAAAACAAATGAACAAACACCCAAAACACACAAACTCTTAGATACAGAGAAGAAACTGCTCGTTGCCAGAGAGGAGGTGGGCAGGGATGTGGGCAAAATAGATAAAGGGGATGGAGAGGTACAAACGTCCAAATATAAAATAAATTGTGGAGATGAAAAGTACAATAGTCCATAGACAATAATATTGTAATAATGTTGCACAGCGACAGATGGTGACTACACATGTGGTGAGCACTGAGTGATGCACAGAATTGTCAAATCACTATGCTGCACACCTGCAACTAATGTAACATTGTATGTCAACTGTGCGTCAATAACAAATTATAAAATAAATAAATGAATGAATAAGATACTAACAATACCAAATGTTGATGAGAATGCAGAGCAATGGGAATTCTCATTCATTGCTGGTGGGAATGCAGAGGGAACCTGCCGCTTTGGAAGACAGTTGTGGCAGTTTTTAAATCTAATCATAGACTTATGATACAAGCCAGCCGTTATGCTTCTAGGTATTTCCCCAGATGCGTGAAAACTTACGTCTTCACATCCCTGCCCATGGATGTTTACAGCACTTAATTCATAATTGCCCAAAACCAGAAGCAACCAAGGTGTCTTGAATAGGTGAATGGATAAATAAACTGTGGTCTGTCCAGACTCCGGAATATTATTCAGCACTTAAAAGAAATGAGCTATCAAGTCAGGAAAAGATATGGAAGAAAGTGAAAGACATATTGCTAATTAAGAAGCCAATCGGAAAAGGCAACCTAGGGACGCCTGGGTGGCTCAGTTGATTGAGCGTCCGACTTTTGATTTTGGCTCAGGTTATGATCTCAGGGTTGTGAGATGGAGCCCCATGTTGGGCTCTGCACTGGGCGTGGAACCTACCTAAGATTCTCTCTCTCGGGGCGCCTGGGTGGCTCAGTCGGTTAAGTGTCCTCCTTCGGCTCAGCCCATGATCTCATGGCCCCGTGAGTTCGAGCCCCACATTGGTCTCTGTGCTGACAGCCCAGAGCCTGGAGCCTGCTTTGAATTCCGTGTCTCCCTTTCTCTCTCTGCCCTTTCCCCACTTGCGTTCTGTCTCTTTCTCTCAAAAATAAATAAACATTAAAATATTAAAAATATCCTCTCTCTCTCCCTCTACCCCTCTCCCCTTATTACATGCTTGCTCTCTCAGGAAGGAAGGAAGGAAGGAAGGAAGGAAGGAAGGAAGGAAGGAACTGTATGATTCCAATTCTAAGGTATTCTGGAGAAGGCAAAACTGTAGAGACAGTAAAAAGATCTATAATGGCCAGGAGTTCAGAGAGAGGGGGAAAGGGATGAATATGTGGACCGCAGGGAATTTTTAGAGCAGTGAATCTATTCTATATGAGACTGTAATGGCAGATACATGATAATATGCATTTGTCAAAGTCCATAGACTATACAACACCAAGAGTAAATCGTAACATAAAGAAAGGATGGACTTCAGTTAATAACAGTGTACCAATACCGGTTCATCAATTTTAACAAACGCACCACACGAATGCAAGATGTTAATTACAGGGGAAACTATATTGAGGCAGGAGGGGGAGAAGGTAGTTAATGTGCTCTGGGGTGTTCTAGCTGAAACTGCATGCATCCATGTTTTGAAATCTTGACAGCTAGAAGTGTGCCCCTGACATTTGAAAGCTACCAGCAATTCTGCTTCCCCGGAGGTAGAGGCTTGAGTTTCTCCATGAGGGAAGACAGCACCTTTGTTAAGGAAAAAACACTTACAGGACATTTTAATTAGACCAAGGTAAAGGAAGACCTCTTCCGAAATAGACCCAAAGCAATGAGAAGCCAGTCTCCTCTGTGAGACATGCTCTCACACCAAGGGTTTACAGGGAGCATTGGTCATTCTCCCTCAGTGTGTCCCGAGGTTTGGGAGCTGGATCTGGGTGCAGAGAAATTTCCCTCTCAGGGCGGTAAACCAGGTCTTGCATGTGGACACACAAAGGGCAAAGGAGGAGGCACAATGCAGGTCCCCACCAGGGAGGGGCTTGGATCAAGGAAGCTGGGGGGGCTGCCGGACCTGGTAACATTCACCTGCACTGCCATTCTTTTCTCATTTTGCAGGGCTTCAGGGACATTTTAGAAAGCATTATGAGTAATTAAAGAACAAACCTAGTTTGTGCTTAAGGAAAGGCAGCATGGAGGGAGTCACAGCCCTGAGGAAAGGCAGACTTGAGGAAGCCAGAGGCAACCTGAAAATTCACAAGACCCCATAAAGGCAGGATCCTGTGTGTTTTAAATGGCACAGATGATGGAGCTATGGAGGTTCTGAAAAGCGGAACAATGGTCTGTGAGCTGGAGGGATGGGGAAGAGCTCCTAGCCACATGCTGAAATGTGGGGGGCAGAGAGGGCTTTCCTGGCAGAGCTCATGTGAGCAAATGTCACAGAAGCACCCACTTCATAAAAAGTAAGTTCCAACCAGAAACATCATTAGATACATTTTTCTGGTTATTTGGGTAGCAAAGAAATTGACTCCTCATGCGAAGTTTGGAACCAGTTTGTCAGCCAGAAGATGACACCCTACACACACACACACACACACACACACACACACACACACGCTCACTCAACATATGCTGTGTAGCTGTTGAAGGAGTCACAAAGTACGTCTGGCTCAGTCTGAAGTTATTTTTCCTTCCCGAGCTCGAATGCAAAATTGTGTTTTCCTATTTCTTTCAACCCAAGTCCTGTGGATCCGCTTAATAAGATTCAGACTTTCAGTCTTTCGATCTCAGGACCTGAGGAAAGAGAAGTCTCCAGGGGTCAGCCCTGCTTGAATTCTCAGCAGACTCGACAATGCAAAAGTTCAAACACTATGGTCTCCCGTCATTTTCTAAAACAAACAAAACCAAAGCAAGCCTCGTAGGCTCTTTCATGGTTTACATGACTAAAACGCTCTCTCTCTCTCTCGTTTTGTCCTCGGTTTAATTTTTTTTCCTCCCTCCTCCACATAGTCTTCAAAAACATGTGAGTCATGCATACACTTGGACCTTAACTGACAATTCCCCACGTATCAGTGTGAAATGTCAGTAAGCAAATTAAGCAAAAGTTCTGGCTGGGGAGAGAACTCGAGGTGGAGGGCTGCTGGAACCACTTTTCAGTTCTAATTTCTCCAGAGGAGGGAGGGCAGGTGGGAGGCTGGGACCAGAGGAACGAGGCAGCTGTCAAGGACAAAGCTCATGGCCAAATCCAGAAGATGATCCAAAAATTCAGGAAGCTGGGGCAAAGCCAAAGCCATTGGCCCTCCCCAGCATGTTAAGACCGTGGTGGTGAAGGGAGGAGAGCACCAGAGATGAGGCGGGCAGCCATTATGGGGACTAATCTAGCTGAGGTCATGGTCTGGGCAATCTTCGCAGTGTGGTTAACCAACTCCCACACATCCACGACCTCTTCCCTGAGTAGCCCTCCACTTCCCTGCGTTAGTTGAGGATTGGCTTTCCTCTGGTGATACCAATTCCTTTGCAGCCACCTCACGTGGAATCTGCCCATTCTCAACACATCCTTCCACATTGCTCAGAGTTGTTATCATCATGCTGGTGCCCAGTGCCACTCCCAGCTGCCTGTGCTCTTGTGTTAAAACCCTTTTCCTCCTGAGCCTCAGTTCCCCCAGCCATCACCCAGTCTCTACCTCCATTACCATGGTTTCCAACCACCACCTGGCCTTTATTCATTCCGTCAATGGCCTAAATGATGGTTTGATGTTGATGGCTGTTGCGTCTGGCCCACAGCTTCCCCTTCATCCCATATCACCCACGGGACTGCAGCATTCACAATGGCCAGACTATACAATCGCCAGACTTCTCAGGTCCATGATCCTGCATGCCCAAGTCTCTCTTCTCTTCTGCATATAGCACTCGCTTCTACGCAACATTCAACAAACGGTAACCAGCATCTACCAGAGCCTACCATTCACTGTGCACTGGGAATGGTGCTGGGGATACTCAAGTGAACAAATTCCCTGCCCTTGAGTTTATAACCTAATGTGAGAGAGAGTCACAAAGAAGAAGAACACGGAGAAACCCAATCTTGTGAGAAGAGTGGGGCAAAAGAGCCCCTTCTCAGTGAAAAGTGTGGTCTGCAGTGTCGAGATGGTAGGCAACCCATCCGGGCTAGAGAAGGACCCCATCAGTGGAGCCCATCAGAGGGATCCAACTCCAGTAGAAGACTCGGGGAAATTAGCATTAGCTACATAGTGTCTCACAAACCCTGTTAAGGGTTCTGATTAAGTCTTCAGATGAAGAAAACAGATTACCAACCAGTAATCAAGCTAGAAGCCCAATCCTAAGCATAGGATCTTATTCATCTCTGTAACCTGGCATCTAATATTATACGAGCTCACGGGAGGTGCTGGATAAATGTTTTCCACAAAGAATTCATCCATGATGAACATAATGAGCAGGATAAGAGATAGAAGGGAAAGCTACAGCACATTCATTCTACAGGGCAGCAAGCAGGGAGGCCAGATTCCTAAGTAAGACCAATTCCAGATCCCACTTACCCTTGTTCATGGTGCTCCTAAAATACTCTACCTCTTGGTTTTCCAGGGACCAGGCCTGGCTGAGACTACAGTGGGGGAAGTGATAAGCATCAGGAGCTAGATGGGCACGAGACAATCAGGGCTCACTCCAGCTCAGCCTAGCTCAGAAGCAGTATGTGGCAGTAAGAGGAAACTGAAGCCAATCCACCTTCCAAATGAAGCCTCTTCTACATGTTTTGTTGTGATGAGAACTGACTTTACTGGAATATGGACCACCAGACTCTAAAGCAGCACCTGCCCAACCTGGATCCCCGGCAGAATCCCCAGACCACAGGAGTCTTCAGAGGTGACCAGGGAACTCATGGGGGCGTTTTTATCATCCTTAAGTTTCAACATAATTTAAGGCTGTGCAGGCTAACCCAAGTGTCCTTGTTTTCAACTCAAATTAGAACCAACTCAGTGTGCTAACACCAGTCATGTAGATCAGAAACTTTGATTAGAGGTTATATGTGCATTTGATTAAATTTAAATGGAAAAATGAATCAAATATTTATCACTAGGTACAGTTTGCTTGACAAACTCTTTCAAAACATGTTGTACTTTGCAGGGAGTTAATAAAAGAGGTCCTTTTGGTGCAGAAAAGTTGAAATCATTTGACAAGAAGCAAGAAAATGCTTAGATATTTCATCAGCTTTTTACATGAGGCCAGAAGCATCTCATTCCTTGCCTGAGGAGGTGCTGAAAACGTGTGTTACTCCCAGCCTCTTCTTCAGAGAACAGCGCAGCTTAGAGGAAGAGGCTGGTTTACAAATCAAGCATGTACCCTGCCTTTCCTATACAAAGCATGTCTGAAGGTAATCAAAGAGTTAATGAAGTGTCTTCTTCATAGAAATATTCAGCTGTAGCCCTTGCCCACCATTCTCCGTATCATTTAATAAGAGAACACAAGCTTCAGATGTTAACAAACCTGGAGTTGAGACCCAGGTCTCCTATACGATGAGTACCTGACTTTGGACAAACGTAGCATGGAAAACATGCAACTGCAAATATCAAAAATGGAAACTGAGAAACTCAACAGAAGACCATGGGAGGAAGGCCAGGGGGAAAAATAGATACAGACAGAGAGGGAGGAAGGCAAACCATAAGAGACTCTTAAATACAGAGAACAAACTGAGGGTTGATGAGGGTGTGGGGGAGAGGGGAAAATTGATGATGGGCATTGAGGAGAACACTTGTTGGGATGAGCACTGGGTGTTGTATGGAAGCGATGAATCATGGGAATCTACCCCCAAAACCAAGAGCACATTGTACACACTTGTACGTTGGCCAATTTGACAATAAATTATATTTTTAAAAAATGCCAATAAATGGTGGCTTAAAAAACTGTTTTTTTTTTCTCAAATAACAGGAAGTCAGCTACAGTAATCTCAAAATGGAACAATTCCATAAGAGCATCATCAAAAAACTAGGCGCCAATGCAATTTCTGCTCCTATCTGAGTATGCATAGAAGTGTTCGTCTTCTTTTTGGTATGATCACTGTTACTCCTCTAGCCTTTGCATCCACATCCCAGGCAGGGAAAACAGGGAAGGGAAAGGGGCAGAAAGGATGCACCAGCTGAATCTATTTTTATCAGGAAAACATTAGCTTATCTGGAAGCCTCATTCAGCAGATTTCTGCTTATGTGTATGTATTGGCACATTTCAGGGAGAGTCTGGATAATAGCCAACTGGAAAAGAATTGACATGTACTGAAGGCATATAATCAAGTACATATACATAAGGATTTTCTTCAAATAGAAATAAAGACCTAAAATTATAAATTAATGACTCCTATCGAAACCCATCACATGTGTTAAAAACTAGTTCAGATGTTTTAGTTCTAAATATAGTTAACAATACATTTAAATGGGTTAATAATGGGGGGGAAGGAAGGCTAGAATGAAGGAAGGGAAAAGGAGTTGGAGAAGAAATAAGGAGATGAAAGGAGAAAGGTAAGGAGAAAATCTCCTTGATCTCTTGTGTTGCTTTGAAAATTGGTAAATAAAAGTAAAAGGAATCAAGCATTTTATCTGCCTTTTCTGTACAAAGCATATCTGAGCGTATCCAAAGCCATAATGAAGGGATTCTCTCTATAGCAGTCTCCCAACTTCCAAGAGAAGTGAAGAGTGATAAAATTACGACCTAACATTTTGTGAACTCGAAAGATAATGGATCCAGGCAATGATGATGAAGTACTGCTCACATCACAGAAAGCCCAGTAGATGCGAGGGAAAAATACACCACCATCTACAGACTGCGTTATTCTTGCCCAAAACTCCAACCTGAATCTATCAAGCTTCTAGATCTAACTACCAATTTACCAGAGATAGAGAGGCAGTGGAACATGTTAAATGATGCCACAAAGATTCAACCAGCAAAGTCCAGAACATGGGAAAGGCTACAGGCCAAAAAGGTAGTTTTGCCACAAGTAAATTACAAGGGGAATAAAAGATTAGAGAAAGACATGGAAGAGGTTTCTTTTTAAAATTGAGGCATATCCAATAATTTAATGTATGACATTTATTTGACTGCCAATAGAAAGAACTATAAAAAGAATATAAACTGGGACGCCTGGGTGGTTCAGTGAGTTGTGCGGCTGACTTCAGCTCAGGTCATTATCTCATTCTAACCATGAGATAATGAGTTCAAGCCCTGCATCAGTCTCGCTGCTGTCAGCATGGAGCCCACTTCAGATCCTCTGTCCCCTTCTCTCTCTGCCCCTCCCCCAGTCATACTCCCTCTCTCTCTCTCTCTTAAAAATGCATAAACATTTTTTTAAGAACATATACTAATTGAAAGAATTTGAGCACTGACTCAGTATTTCACGGTTATAAGCAATTATTTTTAATTATGTAGATGTGAAAATAGTATTGTCATTATGTTTCCTTAAAGAGTACTTCTTTCTTAAAAACTTGCTGAAAATCTATATGCATTAAATTATATAATGTCCAGGATTTGCTCTAAAATAATTCGGGGGACAGGAGGAGGATGGAGGAGGTGGTTGGAGGCACACGCGATATAACACCGGCCATGAGTTGATAACTTGAAATTGCCTCATGGGTACATGGAAGTCATTTATTATATTACGCTCTCTACTTTTTATATGTCTGAAATTTTCCATAATAGTTTTTAAAATGCTAACCAACCTCAGAATGAATAGCATTAGGCAAAAAACACCACTGAACTTGGCCCAAAGTGAAGAAGCCATTCCGAGCCAGTCATTTCCCTCAGAACTGGTGACAATTTCTCCCCATTGCCCTATCTGAGGATCCTACAGTTAACATCAGAACCAGAGAGCCCTTAAGCAGAAAGCAAAAGTATAACAAAACCTATGATTTCCATGCAAGAACTCTCCTTATATCTTTTCTGTGTATCATCTTCACAAAACCATGAATTTTAAAAATCTTTTTAGATGTTAGTATAAATACATAAACTGTATGATCCTACCTTACCACAAAAATAAATGTATAATGTCCCTAAATGATCAAAGACAGGTAAGAAGCTCCTGAGGGATGTTGACTTTGCAGAGCTTCTTTTTTTCTCTCCAGGGAAGCTCCAGGTTTACACACTCACATATATTTTCACATAATTATGAGATGTTAAAGAAAAGAAAATGTGACCACAGAGAAGTAAGAGCATTTTCAATATATTCTAAATTAAATTTGTCCATTCACTTAGTCTACAAAAATTCGAGTTGCCTCCTCTCCACTGAGCATTGTCCCAGGGTCTAAGAAATGGTGCTGAGGAAAAACAAAAGGTACATCTTTTGCCAGGTAGAATTCCCAGCATGGAGAGACCTCAGGAGACAGAGCATAACCAAAAACACCTATGAGTCAGTGTAAATGGCAAACGAAGTTCATAGTAGTATTGTTCTCAATGTCAAAGAGGCGGAATGAGCCCAACCGTCTATCAACAGGTGAATGTAAAAAATAATGTGGTAAATACATATCATGGAATATTATTTGACCTTAAGAAGAAAGGACAAGGACACCCTGGCACCCAGTACAGATAGATGGATGAACCTTAAGAACATTATACTAAGTGAAATAAGCCAATCACAAAAGGACAAATACCGTATGAGTCCACATATGTGAGGTATTTCGAATAGTCAAGTACATGGAGATGGAAACTAGAACAGTGGTTGCCAGCACTCTTGGGACACTCATTCTAGGGGAAGCCAGACCTTATAAGTGGTCCAACAAGTCTGAGCCCACCAAACTGGGGAGGTCACATATAGGTACTCTGGTTGTCAGATTTCATTGAGCTCCCGGTCAACTGTCAGTGCTAACGTGGCAGCCAGGTGCGGGAGCCATCTTGGAAATGCATCTTCTGGCTCCATTCTGGTCACCAGCACTGTCGCCATGAGGAGCAGAAATAAGTCATCCCCATTGAGTGCTGCCCCAAAGAAAATAATAGTTAATTGAGCAAAATAACTGATTACCGTTGCTCTCTTATGGCACTAAGTTTTGGTGGGGTTTATACGACTCTGCCCACCATCACATCAGTGGAGAAATGAAGACTGACAGAGATTAATGCAACTTGCCTAGGGTCACAGAGCTAGTGAGCACAGCAGCTGGAATTAAAGCCAAATCTCTCTGGCCCAGAACCTGGGCTGATTCTTAAATCTCATTGCTGCCACACTTCTGGTCACATCCCAAAATTAAACTGCTGTTTCTATTTCAAATCTTGCACCTTATCCCAAAACATGTCTGCAAACCCAACCTCAAACACATGCAATTTGAAAGTAATCTATTTTGCTTAAAAGCAGCAATTCGTCAGTAAAACATGGAGATTTGCAAGAGCTTGCAAAGTTGTGTGTGTGTGTGTGTGTGTGTGTGTGTGTGTCCCATCCCTCTTCCCAAGTGGTAGGGAATTGATAGAAAATTAAAAGAGACAACTTCCATTTTCTTTCAAGAGAGATTTATGACCACTGTCTACAGAATTTCAAGCTGTGAAGTGAACTGTAAAACAAAATGTTTTAAAATAATATGTTTAAAGCAAAGCAGTGTTATGTGCAATTAATGTAAAAAATATCAGAAGTGATAGTTGCTGAGAAAAAGTAAAAGTAGAGAAATATGAGTTACAAGGGTACTGGCATTTCATGAAGCACTAATCCATCAGCAAGGAGCATGAATCAAGGAGATAATCAGGTATATTAATGACTTCAGAGTAACTTCTTACTAATCAGACATCTCAAAGTGGACCTCAATCCCTCTGTCACTGCCTTCAGCCAGCCTTTAGGATTTTGCCCTTATCCCCCCGAACCCCTCCTTAGCTGGTCACTCTGTCCCCAGCATCACCACCAATCTTACTTACACCAACATCCCACACTCCAACCCACACCCCATTCCCTCTGCTAGGAATGCCCATCATCTGTCCCTGGCCAGGATAAATCTTGCTCATGCTACGGATTTCCACTTGCATGCTAGCTCCTCACTGCATCCCCTGGGGTGTTTTCCAATCGGAAACAGGGTACTTTTCTATGAACGCCCACAAAACAGCAAACTTAATTTAGTCAGCTCTCCAGCCAGCTTGTCAACCCGCATTTACCCAGCATACGCTACATAACCACATCATTCTAGGCACTGGAGATATGATAGAGAACGAGGCAGGATATTTCTGCTTTGAGAGATAGACCTGAAATCAGTGCTTCTCACCTGGGCATGATTTTCCCCTGGGGGACACTTGGCATGTCTGGAGACATACTTTATTGTCATGCCTGGGAGGGGTGCTCCTGGCTTCTAGCGGGTACAGCCCAGGGATATTGCTAAACATCCTAGAGTTCACAGGATGGCCCACAACAGAATACAATCTGGCCCAAAATATCAGTAGTGCTGAGGTTGAGAAGACCTAAACAACCAATCAATAAATATGATCATTTCAGGGACTGCTGAGACACAGAAAAAATAAATAGGAAAATGTGGTAGAGAACTGGGGCAAGAGAGGAGGAAGCTGTCCTAGAGAGCGGGTGAGTGGAGACTGGAGAAGCTGAGATTCCAACTCAACCAGTCTGGCTTGAGCCCATGGTCTATCTACTGCCTCTCCTGATGTTACAATAACACCTGCTGGTACTGAGTGCCTGCTGAGTGCCAGGACTGGCCCAGAAACACACATTCTACTCACCATCTCATCTCATTTGATCAACCTCTTGATGTGAATTCCTCATTTCCCTAAACTGAAGGTAACTTGGGAACATGCTTTTGTTTGTGTTTCTTATAAAATGCCCAGCACAGCCATGCACATGAAGGAAGGAAGGAAGGAAGGAAGGAAGGAAGGAAGGAAAGAAGGAAGGAAAGAAGGAAGGAAGGAAAGAAGGAAGGAAAGAAGGAAGGAAAGAAGGAAGGAAGGAAGGAAGGGGTGATCTTTGCAGAGCATGGATGAGACACTCAGGAGCTGACCTCTGCCAGCCTGAAGGTGATGTAGGGTAACGCATGCACTTCTTGTGGCTGCTGTAACAAAGTGCCACAAGCTGGGTGGCTTTACGCAACAGAAATGTATTCTTTCACAGTTCGAGAGAGCAGAACTCCAAAATCAAGGTATCGGCAAGGCTATGCTCTCTCTCTAGGAAGCGCTGGGTAGAATTTTTCTTTGCTTCTTTTCTGGTTTCTGGCAGTGGCTGGTGACCCTTGCTGTCTCTGGCTTGCCGGTGCGTCACCCCCATCTCTGCCTGTGTTGTCACATGGCGTTCTCCCTGAATGTCTCTGTCTCTTCTTATAAGGACACCCATCATGTGGGAAAGAGCCTACACCAACTACCTCGTTTTAACCTCATCGCATCTGCTAAGACCCTACATATCCAACTAGGGTCACATGCACAGAGACTGGGGGTTAGGGCTTCAATATATCGTTTGCAGGGATACCGATCAGTCCGTAACAAGTAGAAGGGGCAAGAGGGAGGGAACACCAACTTTTGTAGGCCTGAAGTGGTCTGGCTGCAAGTGAGAACCACAGCAGCCAAGGCCAATCTCATAAAAGTGGCCGTAAGGCCCTTCATAAAATCAGAGCCAGCTGCAGTGGGGAAGAAGAACCAGCATTATGACATCTGTGACCCTGACACAGCAACTGGCCAGCCCAGGCAGACAGCGCACATCCCTCACCTCCTCTCTGCTCTGGTCCCTCATCCAGAAAGTCAAAACTGGCAATAAACCCTTGCGTTTTCCCAGGGCTCGCATGACCAAGCACCGTGTCACCCCTCCACAGACACGAGCTGCCCGCTAACCTGTGAGGAGGCAGGACCAGGGTTGTTGCCCCAACTCTGAGAGCCTCAGCTTCCTCATCTGTCAGGCATTAATTACATACCAATCCTTACCTGCTGGGCTAGGATCCTGTGAAATAATATATGGAAAAATCTGAATCATAGTGGGGACTCAACGAATCTTTTATGACCAGATCAGTAAACGACCTGGCACAAATATAATTTAAGTCTCTCCTGGACTCACAGGTTTCCTTAATTTTTTAAGGTTTTTTTTTTAATGTTTATTTATTTTTGAAAGAGAAAGAGAGGGACAGAGCACAAGTGGGGGAGGGGCAGAGAGAGAGAGACAGAGACAGAGAGACAGAGAGAGACAGAATCTGAAGCAGGTTCCAGGATCTGAACTGTCAGCACAGAGCCCGATGCAGGGCTCGAACTCACAAGCCGTGAGATCATGACCTGAGCGGAAGTCGGATGCTTAACTGACTGAGCCACCCAGGTGTCCCCTGAGTTTTAAATACAGTGACACAAGTCCACATCCTACATGTTTCTGCATGAAAGGCAGGCCCCCTGTATACGTCTGTGGATTGGATTGGGGGGGAAGGAATTTCTGGTGCATGTAGCCTCCCATGTGTGGCCTTTCTCCTCCTGTTCCAAATGCCTCCTCCCAGGTTCCTCCAGCCTGTGTTGGCATCTTGCATATGCTCCTGCTGGCTGGCTTCTGTTCTCTCTACATCTCCTCACCCCATGGAAGATGGAGACGAGGCATCCAAACACAATGCTGTTCTGTGAGGCTGGTGGTCCTGAGAGCTTCTCGAACATGCAAAGTCCTTGCAGTATGAGGTAGAAGAGAAATTCTCTCTAGGGCATCCATCACTGCTTCTAAAGCTCATCGGTCAAGCCTTCCCAGGCCCTCTCTCTCCCGGGTGTACGCCTCCTGCCATGTTGTCAGGACCTGGATTCTCCCAACAGATCACCTCGCCCATCACCTGTACCCCACCCACCCCAATGGGCGGGTGCCAACTCTCGTCCTCACCCGGTTCGCTGACTCCCACCCCCCGAGTCTCTAAGATCCCTATTAAGAACCTGAAAAATCCTATTGCTGTGTGATATGAAATGGTTTTAGATCCCTCTGGTCAATCTCCCCACTCCAAAGTATGCTCAGGGTCCTTATCTTTTGTAGCCAAAGAGTTCATTGAATAACAATAAAGCAGAAATTCTGCTAGGAAATGTAACTGGACAGGTGGGGCTGGGGCCGAGTGGCAGAGGGACAGGGCTGAGGGCAGTGTGGAACACACTCGGGTAGAGAAAACTGTGGCACTATCAGTGAGCATGTCCATCATGTAGATGGGCTACAGCTAAGGGGAGACATTGGAAACAGTACACAGGATGGGTGAGTAAGAGTGTACTGGTGTTCAAAGCCATTACAGGAGTCTACCCAAAGAGCGCTCATGGAGAATAAAAGCGGATCAATGCCAGAACTGGGGTGGCATGACATTTTCCAGGTTTTAGAACTAAACATCCCATGTTATAGAAAACGCCTCGGTCCCAGGCAGTTCAGAACCCACCGTGCAGGCAGCAGGAAATAAGAGGGAGATGATTTGCCCAAGGTCATCTAGCCAGTTGGCTGTGAAACCGTGCCCAGAACCCAGACTTCCTAACTCCCAGGTACTTCCTTCACCATCTGCAGGACAAAAACTAAATTGAAGGAAACAAGTAGGAAAGTGAAGGCCTAGGGTCCAAATCCTAGAAGTCTGACTTACTAGGTATATGACTTCGGCAAACAGTGACTCTCTCTGAGCGTTACCTCCCCACCTAAGAACACAAAGGTAATCCATGTCTATTCCCTAATCCCAGGAAGAAACGTAAGATCAAATAAAAACACAGAGGTGATGAAACGTGAAGACTCTGTAGGCAAGCTGATGAAAGAGGGAAAGAACCGTGGACAAATGTACCTTCCCCTGACTTGGGAATCTAAGCCCAGGGGAGCTGGACTCTCTTGGCCCAGACTTCACACTGGTTTGAAAAGTTGAACCCTCACTAGAGTGTCCTCGCCACTCCTTGGAAAAATATGGTCCCACTCCTAAAACTGTCTGGAGTAAAATATGTTTCTCCCAGAAAATGCTAGTGGATTTATCACGACCGGGCCATTCATCTGTGAAAAAGCAGAATGGCATTTATTGCCAATCGCTCCCTTTATGGGAGAAAAGAAACAGGGAGCCTAATAAGCTTGGTTAATTTTTTTCTTTTATGGCTCCAGCAACTGCACTAAATATTCCATCTGCTTTCCTTATGCAGTTTGGAGGTGGCTCTGAACTTCGGAAGTGTTTCGAGGAAGATTCCAGCAGAGCCACATGCTGCAGCCTCAGGAGGAGACGTTGGGTAGAAAGGGGCTCTGAGAAGCAACCCCAGTAAACACATCCGCTGGCAGTTACAGGATCACTGATCAGTGTACAGCAAGATGCCACTTTCAAAGATCCGTCGGTCAATGGGCAAGCTATCTGTAGTGATTTGGCGGAAATAATTCTGAAATACCTTGGGCTTTTTAGTCAAATAGAAAAGCAGTGTAGGTTTCTGAAGGAAAGGGCTCTGAAGGTACATGGAGGTCTGAGCCCCAACACTAGTTAATTGTGTTCACTTGGTTGACATCAGGGGACCTCACAAGGCCTATTGCAAGCGTCCTCCCTTCAACATCCCACCACACCCAAATATCCACCCTGATGCTTCTGCTAATTTCATTCACCCCCCCCACACACACACACTTAAGGAGTTAG
Source organism: Panthera uncia (assembly GCF_023721935.1). NCBI lineage: Eukaryota > Metazoa > Chordata > Mammalia > Carnivora > Felidae > Panthera > Panthera uncia. The sequence continues at coordinate 9,680,770 of NC_064811.1, read as the reverse complement.
AGAGCATCTGCTATAGATGACTTTCTCTGGAGCACAGCACTGCACAAACAAACAAACAAACAAACAAAAAATCAAAGGTGTTGTTTTTAGATCCCAGCTCTACCATTTAAATGAACTTCCTGAGATGATGGGAATATTCTCATATACACCGTCCAATATGGTAGCCGCGAGCCACGTGTAGCGAATGAGCACTTGAAATGTGGCTGGGGTGACTGGTGAATTGAATTTTTAAGTTTATTCCATTTTAATTAGCGCAAATGTAAATCTAAATAGCCATACGTGGCTAGTGGCTATCACATTGGGCAGTTCACATCTAGCTTGTTTGAGCCGCAGCAACTTCATCTGTAAAGTATATCCTGTGCCAGGTCGCCTTGAGGATCATATGTTATAATGTATGGAAAGCCCCTAGACTTGTGCCCAGCATGGAGTGAAGGCTGGTAAGACAATAAAGAGGGACCCTTCATGGATCTGTCTTTATCTGGCCCTGGAATCGTACTTTGAGGTGTGATGTTAACTGGGGGTGTCAGGCAGCATACAGATTCCGACCAGCAGTTGTCCTGAGGCCACAAGAAAGCAATCCATCTTTTTGAGACCTTTTCCATCGGTGGCCAAGAATGTTCTGCATGAGGAAACCTACTAGCTGCTCCATGTGAGCGAATATTTACAGGAAGTTAGAAAATGCTGACTTTAGCTAAGGAAAATGCCCCTCTGTGGAGTTTCATGGCCAATTAATGCTCTGGGATTTCCTTGAGGGGATTTATAGATAAAGGCTACTAACTAACTATACAAGTGCATTCTTAATCATGTTCTCACAAACTGGAGGTTCTATTCGAGATATGGCACTGGAGAGCTTCCAATGGGCAAAGGCGAGCTCTTTTACGTGTGATATTGTTAGAAAGAACTTCCCCATGGTGCGCCAAAATCCAGAGGAGAAACATGGTATCTCAGAAGAGTTTTGAGCTCTGATGTTTTCAACTCCGAGCTTCAGACTCTTCAGACATAAAAGGGGAATGGTGAAAATGCAGTGTAGGGTTGTTGGGAAGACTAAGCTAGACAGAGATGCGGTGTCGTATGTTCCATTCCGTTCCTCCCACTGGCTCTGCTTCTTCAGCTCTGGAAGCAAGCTAAAGGTGGCTAATTTCTCACAGTGTCTGTCCCCACAGTGGTAATAGCAGTGGTAGCAGAAGTAGTCACATAACTATCGTCGTAACTTGTTTTTTTACTAATATTATCACTCCTAATAATTCTTCCACAGACTTGTGAATACGTAGACACGTGCCATCTTCCTTTGCCAGCCTCGGCGACCTTACCTCCATTGATACCTCTTGTGTGTTAGAGTTTCAAATGCCCCATGGTCTTAAAAATTCAACGAGCATGAATTGCTGTGCTGGAGACCAGATGACACTTGGAACTACAATGTAGCTCACATCTGGAACCTGTCCTTCCCTCCAGCTTCACTTTCTATGCGGTTGGTGGTGGTGGTGGTCGTCTTACAAGCAACATATAACATTGAGTTTTTGAGACGACCATGAATCAGGCACTATGATAAGTGCTGAGCATAGATGTTTAATCTCCACCAATAGGTGTTTAATCTCCAAAACCACTTTGGGAGGTAGGTATTATTATTGCCTACAGATAGGAAAACGGAACAAGACAAGTAACCTGTCCAAAAAGATATAAATGAAGTTGGGAATAAATCTCTTTCCTACTGCATAATAGAGGGCATTAAAAGTGTACACTCTGAAGTCAGCCGTGAAGGGTTTCTATCTCAAAGGCAGAGACACTAGCAAGAGATTATTATATAGTAACAGTCCCAGCAAGAGACAAGGGGACCTCAACCCAAGAGTGGAAAAAGAGAGGATCAGGTGAGTGGATTCACAGGACTTGGGTCTTGATGGGATGGGAGACGACAAGATCTTTTACTAACAGGAATGCGTTAAAGAAGAATAGGAAGAGATAAAGGAAAGATAGCAAGCAAAGTCAGTGCCCATCATGGGGAATAGGTCCCTGAAAATTTGCAAAATGCTGAAACGTCAAGACCCTGGAGGAGAGAACTCAAATGCTTTTAAAAAGAAAGGATACGAGGGGTGCCTGGGTGGCTCAGTCGGTTGAGTGTCCGACTTCGGCTCAGGTCATGATCTTGTGGTCCATGAGTTTGAGCCCTGCGTTGGGCTCTGTGCTGACAGCTCGGAACCTGGAGCCTGTTTCAGATTCTGTGTCTCCCTCTCTCTCTGCCCCTCTCCTGTTTGCACTCTGTCTCTCTCTCTCTCTCTCAAAAATAAATAAACATTAAATTTTTTTTCAAAAAAAAGGATATGAAACTAAACATACTCTTACCATGCTATCCAGCAATCTTGCTCCCTAACATTTACTCAAAGGAATTGAAAACTTATGTCCGTACAAAAACTTGTACATGGAAGTTTATAGCAGTTTAATGCCTATTTGCCAAAAAATGTGAAGCAACCAAGATGTCCTCTAGTAGGTGACTGGGGTAAATTGTGGAACACTTAGACAATGGCTTAGTACTCAGTACTAAAAAGAAATGAGCTATCAAGCCACAAAAAAGACACAGAGGAAACTTAAATGCATATTACTGAAAGGATGCATACTTTATAATTCCAACTATATGATATTCTAGAAAAGGCAGAACTATGGAGACACTAAAAAGATCAGAGGTAGGGGTTTGGGGGAGGGATGGATAGGGGAGGAAGAGATGAATAGAGCAAAGAGAATTTTAGGGAAGTGAATATACTCTGTATGATATCACAATGATAAATATATGCCATTATACATGTGCCAAACTCATAAAATGTATAACACCGAGAGTAAACCCTGGACTTTGAGTGATTATGATGTGTCAGCGGAGGCTTATACTTGGTTTAAAAAATAAAAAGTACATTTCTGGTGAGTGATGTTAATAAGGTGGAAGGAGATGTATGTGTGGGGTCAGGAGATACACAGGAACTCTTCTCTCGACTGTGTTATAAACCTAAAACTGCTCTTAAAAATTAAGTCTCTAAAAATTAAGAAAACAAAAACAAAGAAAGGACAATCACCTACAGAAAAATAAATTTGATGCTTGGGTCATCAGAATGAGCATTATTCCCAGAGACCTGGCTCTCAAGTCCCTACCTCATTAGCCATTTTTCATTTTGTAGCCTTCCCTCTGCCCTTTAAACATGCTTATCTCCAAGACAAAGTTGCAACCTCTTCTAGTGGTCCAGAGAACTCCATTTTGACCCCCACATCTGGTCCTGTCCTCTGCTCAGTTCCACTTTGAACCTCAGTACCTGAAGTGGATTTTATAAAAACCATGGGTAAACAACAGGGTTCTGCATTCGGTGTGAAAGTGTGTTCCATATTTCTTAACCAGTCAAGAGCCACGGGTATTCACTGAGCACCTACTATGAGCCAGGCACTGCTGTAGCACTTATATTTATTAACTACTTTACTCCTTGCTTGACCTGGTGAGATAGGTACTATTAACCACCCAGTTTTATACATGGGGATACAGAGATCAAGTAACTTGTTAAATACTAAATAGTTAAGCCAGAATTTGAACCCAAGCAGCCTGATGTCAGAACCTATGATTTAAAGCATTTGGTATATTTTTTATTCAGTTCATCAAGATTGTTGAGCACTTAGCATGTGTCTTTCAACCTGTGAGGGACTATAACTTCCACTTTAAATAAGACAAAGTATCAAAGCATCATAGAAAAGCAGAATTCAGATCCCACATCAGACAGGTAAATTGACACCCAAGGAAAGACAGTGACTTATCTAAGGTCATTTTGCCATGATAAAACCTGATTCAAGCTTCAGTCTCTCATTTCACTGCACTTTCAATGATACAAAGCAGTACATGAAAATCCTTTGAAAAAAATCTACTCTACAAGTTCACGATATATTTATTACTGTTAACATTCCTCTCCCACAAGGCAAAATGTTTTTCACACAATAGGTGGCCGACAGATATGTTTAGACTATAAAAAAGTGGACTTAGGAACATAATTTAAAATTCAAGGTCTTAGGTAAGAAAGGCCTTTTTGGAAATATGTAGAAAGGCATTTTTGCAGGGCCAACATTCCATTAGTACTCCAAATCATTAATCATATTTTGTGCTTCAAGTCAACCCAATGCCTTTGCCTGTAAACTTTTAACAGATTGGAAACAGGTGACCTGCTTCCTGGACTCTCCTTCAGTAGTGAAGCACTTGGGAAAAACTGCAGGGGGTAGAAACTCAGGTCCAGGCTAATGAGGCCTGGACTGCCTATAAAATGGCATTGTGGAATCAGCTGATGTGTCATAGGAGCTCACAGTTCAGACCAAAGAAGCCAATCAGGGAAACAAGATGATAGCTTAACAGAGTAGAAAACTAAAGTTCCCCCAGGGGCTTTGGGCACAGTGGCTGAACAAAGACTAATGGAAGTGGAAACCAAACTCATAATTTACAACCCCAAAATTCTATGGCCTTAACCAAATATCTTCATTCTAAAGAGATGATTCCATTATGAAGGGAAAACAATCCAGAGCTAATCAAAACACATCTATTGATCAACTGCCTTTTCTCCGGAACTAGACTGAGTATCTTGAGATTTCATAGTAAGTGTTGGACATGATTTCACCCACTCAGAGTGTCTATCTATGTCGACAATTAGCATTAGAAATATTTTGGAGAAATCTCTAAGGGCCCTTTCAATTCTTGCATGATTCTGCATTGATCCTAAAGCCACATAAAAGAATGGCTAAGAACATGGACTGGGGAACCAGATTTTGGAGCTTCGAATCCTATCTCTGACACTTACTAGCTTGGTCTCAGGCAAATTACTATCTTTCTAAGCCTCGATTCCCCCTTCTGTAAAATGGAGCAATATTAGTACCTCAAGGGTTGTTGCAAAGATTAAATGAATTAGAATCTGTAAAGCCCTATGTGATGGTTAGGCATGTGCTAAGCATTTTGTCCATACTCATTATGTCTCTATAGACTGGAAAACCAAGGCTGACAAGTGTCTTACAGTGTCAGTTGTAAGAGTGAGAAGCTCAAGGCCTGTTGCTGTGATCACATGCCAGAAGGGATGCTTCTTCCTTTGACCCCTTCAGGATTGCAGAAGGAATCCTCAAGCTACCCCACCAGCACTGGAAATGGGCAACTCTACTCAAGCTGCTTGGGGTAGGTACTTGTTTGGATGTAATAATCTGTTTTTAATCTTGTGTGTAAATGAATACAGAGGTTAGTCACTGGGTGCATATTAATCTAAAATAAATGAATACATTTGAATTAATCAGATCTTCAGTCTATGTAAATTGATGATTTATAATGATATTAGCACAAATTGCAACGATAAATCATTTTAAAATTAGATCCACTGTTCCTTAAGGCAGCAAGGACTCTGGAAATTTGAGCATAACTTGTGACAACTTTAAAATGTAGATTGGTCTGGCTGTAGCTTGAGGGCAGAAGCAAGGGGCCAGAAGACCAGAGGGCAATGTTGAAGCACATCCTATGAAGGGGCAATGATAATGGGATCTACAAGGTCACAAAAATAAGAAAAGAGCAAGAGAAAGTCAAGGAAACAGACACATTCTGCATTTCACTGTTTATTTTCTGGCTTGGGACAGAAGACCTTGAGACTTTGATTCAATTCACTGCAACAAGGAGAAAGTAAATTGAGGCAGCCTAATGAAAAAGAAAGATTTCAGGGGGTTCCTCCACTTACTGATGAGTTAGGGCAAACTAACTTTGCCGAGGCTGGAAATTTCATCTGAACAGTGGGCTTCATCATCTCAACTTTAAAGTACTGCTACAAGAATTAAATAGCACTGGATGCTAAGTGAAAATCCCAGTTTATAAAGAACTGAGTAGTAATTCAACAAATGGAGTCGGACTGCCTAGGTACAAATCCTGGCATTGCCACTTGCTGGTTGTAAGACTTTCAGATAACTCTATAGTCTTTCTGAGCCTTTATTTTCTCCATTATGGAATGGGAATAACATTAGAGCCAGTCTCTTAGAATTGGTAAGGGAATTAAATTGTTTTTCACACGTATTTATTTTTGAGAGAGAAAGAGAGACAGAGCACAAGTAGGGGAGGGGTAGAGAGAGAATGAGACACAGAATCCAAAGCGGGCTCCAGGCTCTGAGCTGTCAGCACAGAGCCCGATGCGGGGCTCGAGCCCACAAATCATGACATCATGACCTGAACCAAAGTCAGATGCTTAACTGACTAAGCCACCCAGGTGCCCCAGGATTAGTAAGAGAATTAAGTGTAAACATGCAGGTCCTGTAACTAAGGAGATACTTGGTGAATGTTAGCTGTTAGTATAAATGATTGTCATCGACATTACCATGAATTCTGCGTGGTGATATCGTGGAAAACTGACCTAAGAAGAAAGGAACAACTATGATGAGCATACCAATGGAAGAGAGAATAAGTGGCCAGAGAATCGAGAGGAGGAGGAAGCAAGTATCTGTACAGCAGGGAGGCAAATGTACAGCATCCAGACTCAATCCTCTCCTCGTGCAAGAAAGACAGTGCTGACCACATAGGATATCTCCCCTGTCACCCCCTAGACTGTCACTCTTTTCACATGTACAAGGCTAGAGAACTGCCTAAAGACAGCATTACCTAAAGGTAAAAAACTGAGCAATATTTTGCACAACAAAGGGGTCAGAATCACTCCGGGCTTCCTCTCGTGGGAATGAGCCCTGAATAAAAGATAATTAAGGTCTGTGATGAACTGAAATTTGCCCTAGTGTCCAAAGCTGTGATTCTCATCTGTAACTGTTTCTAAATAAAGTACCAATGCCCTGGGATCCCTTCAGAATTTTTGAACCATCTGGCTGATGGAATCACTTCGGAGCCTTAAAAAGAAGATCCCAAGATGAGTGTAGAACATTGCTCCGTAACCATCATAGGTGGGAAAGGAAAGTGAATAAGAAATAAACGGTGGCAAGAAAGCATCATTAATTACAAGTTTGTGAACCACAAGAAAATCTTTGTACACATGTCACAGAAGGACTTACTGAGGCCATTCTTCTAAGGGCTTGGGATGAGGACGTAACCACTTTTTTATGAGCTGAGTATTTGTGTCCCCTCAAAATTCGTATTTTGAACTCTTAACCTTCAGCAAAATGGTTTTTGTAGATAGGGTCTCTGGGAGATAATTAGGTTTAGATGATGTTATAAGTTTATGATGCAATCAGTGCCCTCATAAGAAGACAAAGTTGTAAGGGGCGCATGGGTGGCTCAGTCGGTTGAGCTTCCGACTCTCGGTTTCGGCTCAGGTCATGGTCTCATGATCTCATAGTTCGTGGGTCTGAGACCCACATCGGGCCTCACACCGACAGGGCGGAGCCTGCTTGGGATTCTCTCTCTCCCTCTCTCTCTGCTCCGACCTCTCTTGCTCTGTCTCTAAATAAATAAATAAATAAATAAATAACTTTAAAAAATAAGAGGAAGTTGTAAGTGCCCTTATAAGGGAATCTTACCTTGTTCTTGGACTTCCCAGGCTCCAGAGATAAGTAATAAATGTCTGTTGTTGAAGTCACCCAATCTAGCAGCCTGGGCAGACTGTTATACTATAAACAGCACTTGCCAGAGTTAGGGTAGCAATTTAGGAACATCACACCCCATCTTTAAATTACAATCCTCTTGTGTGTATAACTGTGCCTGTATGCACGCAGACACACGCACGCACGCACACACACACACACACGCGCGCATTCATGACATATGCAAACATATTTGACTGTAAGTTGCAAAATCACAACATTAACCATTTATCCTTTCCCCTTCAAAATCACACTTTCTCAATTATCTTACAATTTGCAATACACAAAAATATAATGCTTTCCTTAGCCAAAAATTTTCTCCCCCTGACAATCAATTTATAGCCAGCCTATCCACCACCAAATTGTTCCTCATAATGCATAACTACTATAACTTTGAGGCACTGATTCTAAATCATCAAATCATCACTAAATAAACTGTTTCTAAAAGGGTCAAAGCAGATCATGGAAAGGACACCAGAATTTTCAAAGGCACACAGCACATTTGTTCAAAGATAACCTCTTAGGAAAACACTCAACAGGGGTCCAAGGAATCATGCACAAGATGTTCATTACATCACCATTTGAAATGATATCTAAAGTTAGGAAACAACCTATATATCCCTCAACAGGGGAATGGGTGGGCAAAGGTGTTTTGCCTTGTTTTGCTTTCAATGTGGCAGCTTTATAAATATTAGGTGTCTGAAAAGTATTCTTGACTGAAAAGAAAACCTTGGTGGGTATACAAACATGACATTTTTTATGTCAAGTAAAACACAAATATGGGGCACCTGGGTGGCTCAGTCGGCGAAACATCTGACTTTGGCTCAGGTCATGATCTCCTGGTTCATGGGTTCGAGCCCTGTGTTGGGTTCTGTGCTGACAGCTCAGAGCCTGGAGCCTGCTTTGCATTCTGTGTCTCCCTCTCTCTGCCCCTCTGCCACTCGTGCTTTGTCTTGCTCTCTCAAAAGTAAATACACGTTTAAAACTAAATACATAAATAAACAAACCACAAACACAAAATAACACTCTGTGTCGTCTATGGAGACACGTCGGCAAATGCCTCAAAAGAACGGGAAAACTGGGTAACAAAGCAACCAAAGTTGTTTACTTTGAGAAGAAGGGAAATTAGACTAGAGAAGAGATGGAAAAAGCGCATTTCAACCTGTATAAAACTCCAGTTTTAATAAGGATGCATATATATACATATACATATATATGTGTGTATATGTGTATATATACACATATTATTATTAGATAGCAAAAATACCAACTTTTTAAAGAAAGTACATAAAGTCACCCAGGCCACTTGCAATATTGCAGTGCAGTTCTCATGCTAACCATGCAGAGGAAATGTAGATTCCACGGGTTAGAGGCACAGTCCCCAACTAGACTGCCCACACTTCAGACACCTGCCACAAATTTGGGAGTTCCCAGGCCACCTGCACTTCTGACCAATTCACTACACATCCAGAGCTGCCCATGACACCCCTCAGTTTTGATAATTTGCTGAAACAACTCACGAACTCTACCCTTCTGACTACAGTTTTATTATAGAGGATATAAATCAGGACCAGGCGAATGAAACAACGCAGGGCAAATTCTAGGAGGGTCCTGAAGGCAGAGCCTCTTGCTCTCAACCTGTGGAATCAGGATATGTCACCCCTCTGGCACACCGATGTTTTCACCAACCAGAAAGTTGTCACGTTAGAAAGTTTTACTGGGGACTCGTTACGAGGGCATGCTTGATGGACTCATTGGCCACATGATTGAACGCACTCTCCAGCCCCTCACTTCCCTCCCCCCCACCGGTTACTGGGAGATCTGGCTCAAAGCCCCAACCCTCTAATTACCCGGTTTGCCTTTCCAACAGGACCAGCCCATGATCTGAGTCACCTCACTAGCATAAACTCAGGTATGTCTGAGCGGCTCATAAATAACAGCTCCTATTACTGAAGAAATTCCAAGGATTTAGAGTCTCCTTCCCAGAACTCGAACAAAGGCTCGTCACATTCTTTATTATATGGTGTGCTTCTTCTGATGCCAAGCACAACTGCTCCTAACACATTTCGGGATGCTGGATCTGTAAAGCGTCGAGGAGGCATAACCTATCAAATGTGAGCTCACATGTTACAGAAGAAGGAACATGTTAGATGTGACTAGAGAAACCGCTCTGCGTTATCTATGTTCATGTTATAAAACTGATTTTGTTCTCATATGTATAAATTTTCTTCTCTATTCTCTTTATTACTCTATTTTATTATTATATTATTATCATATTGTTATATATTATTATTATATTATTATTATACTCTACTATTATATTCTCTTTATTACTCATCGTTGTAGTCACATTTTGGTTAAACATAAGTTTATTCTGCAATACCTCATGGTATTCCAATCTAATGAAAAAAAAAAAAAAAACAACCACAGAAATTTGTCTTCTATCTGCCCCTAAGTTTTCCGTGTAGCAGTGCTAATGCCACGAGCACCAGCCAAGTGGAGAAGAGCTTTAGTTATCAAGCCAGATCAACCTGGATTCAAATCCCAGGTCTGCCTCACACTCTGACTCAGTCCAGCTCCGCACCTCTCTTACTGGCACAGCATCTACATGTTCTCATTGTGATGATCAGGATGCAAGAGATTCGGAACTGGCACACCATTATTCCCACCCCATGCTATTGGTCAAAGAGCACCGTATGGCTAAATCTGGACACCTAGTGGAAGACACCAAAAAGTTACATGGAAAAAGGTATCAATACAGAAAGGGAAAAGAATTGGGGCCAGTGTGGAATCTACCACAATAGCTAACTCTTTCTGCGTCTTTACGGGATCCTAGGATATTTTGCTAAGTATTTTGCATGCATTAATACACAACGGCGTTTTTAGGATTTTACAGGTTGAGACCTTTGGGCTTACAAAGCTTAAGTAAATTAAAGGTCACACAACTGCTGAGAGGCAGAATTGGAGTTTCAGCCCACATTGTCTGACTCCAGACTCTAAGTTCTCAACCCAAAATTATGTAGCCTTTATCAATGGCCCATACCTTGATGAAGCCAAGAAAAGTCAGCACAAACCACAGTCAAGTGGCATCAGAATGGCCAGCTCCTATGTTGGGATATAACTCCCCTTGGGATCAAGCGTCACATTTCCCTCATTATTAGGTCCTCTTTATCTAGACTGCCTGGTTTTGAATTCCAGTTCTGTAACATTGAACATGGTTGGCTAGGATAAGTTCCTTGACCATTCTGTCTTAATTTCCTCATATGTAAAAGGAGAATAAAAGTGAAATATCTCTCTTAGAGGAGTGTTACATAAATGAAATGATCGAATAATTAGTCATTATTTAAAACAAGGCTATCTAACATTTACATGGGGCCTCCTACATGCCACGCATTATTCAAACTCTTTTTTATAAATCGCCTCATTTAATTCTCACAGGGACCTATAGGGATGGGACCATTATTTTTCTCAGTTTATATTTAAGAAGGCTGAGACATGAATAATTTAGGCAACTTTTCTCAGGTCACAGAACTAATAAATAGCAGAAGTGGGATCCTAACTGGGCAATTTGCCTATCTATTTCAAACCAAGAATACTCTATTGCAAACAATACCAATGATTCTTTTCTTATGGTCAATGCTGTGTTATTTCAGAGGAAGTACTCAGGGATTACACCTACGCAAGGGTTCTGCACTGGGCTCTTTAACCCCTGTCTGTGGAAAGACAACCTAATGGCCCAAAAGGAACCAGATAATGAACTTGGAGGACTCCCATTTCTTAAAGAGGACAGCTGAAATACTAGGGCTGCGGGACTCCCACCAGGCTGTTCCTCTCACAGCAGATTAAAAACAAATAACCCTCAAGAGATCCACTTGTGAGGCCTTAAACTGGATCTTCTGGCAGAGAGCTGAGGAGGCACTTCACAAAGTCAGGACCCTGAAGTGTGACTGCTTCTATGAAGATTGATCTGAATGACTCCAAATAAATAAAAATGCGCTGAAGATGGTGTCTTCAGCTTCGAGGGCTGAGACATTTAGTGTGAGCACCAGATACGTGCACGCGCACGCACACACACACACACGCACACACACACACACACCACCTACAGTTGCTTTATGGCTCAGATTCCTATCTTTCCCAAAGCCAAGCCCTGTCTTTTCTGGTGATTTTTTTTTTTTAATGGAGATTGGAGGGTCATGATAATATGGTTTCCATTTCATCCCATAATCAGAACTGGGTAATACACTTGGGAACACAGACACACAGAAAGACTGACTAGTCAGCCCAAGGTCTAATTGCCAGATGAGGCAGAACCAATGTTAATCCCATATTTCTCTGCCTTTCTCACCTCTGCCTTTGTCCTTGCAGCTACACTAGTGTTTGGGAAGAGACGGCCTCGGTAAGTGTGATCATGTCTACCCAACTGTGCACCCGAGCCCCTCTGAACACTTCACGTCATCTCACTTCTATCAATAAAACGAAAAAAAGTAAGTCAGGGCAAGATGATAAGAGAACTGGGTTCACAAACACAAAACAAACGGTCATTCTTTCAGTCTGTGTCACTTAATACATTTATAAGAAGTCACGAGTTCATTCTCTAAGCTAAAAAAAGAAAAAGACTCGGGGCTCCTGGGTGGTTCAGTCGGTTAAGCGTCCAACTTTGGCTCAGGTCACGATTTCACGGTTCGTGAGTTGGAGCCCCAGGTCGGGCTCTGTGCTGACAGCTCGGAGCCTGGAGCCTGGAGCCTGCTTCGGATTCTGTGTCTCCCTAGCTCTCTCTGCCCCTCCCCCATTCGTGTTCTATCTCTCTCTCTCTCTCTGTTTCAAAAATAAGCACTAAAAATCTTTTTGTAAAAAAAGACTCCAAAAGATTTTGTTCTATTGGTGGTTCTCATGAAATGATATTTACAGATATTAAGTAAAGTGATATTATAGTGCATGGATTATAGAGGAAGAGTCTCAAGTTACAGAGACGTTAGGGAGTAGCTAGTTGCAAAGGCAATTCCGCATTCGCCATGCCATTTACTCTTCCTGTACATACAAAAAGTCTACATTTCCCGGTCCACCCAGCGATTAGGTTGAAACTACAACTGAGTTCTAGCCAATAGAAGATGGGCAAAAGTGATATAAGACATTTCCAGCCATTCTCTGTGAGCAATTTATTCTAAAGAAATACTTGTAAACGTTGCCTGAAATTATATCACAAGAATATCAGTGTAGCACTGTTCTTACTAGTGAAAACTCGGAAAGAGACCAGAAGTCCAAGAGGGGACTCAATAATTGGTATATCCGCAACTTGAAATTGCGTGCAGCCTTCAAAACGAATAAAATAGTCCCCGTAATTATGACCATTTTATGTCATACTAACCCTTCTAGTGAAAACAACCTAAAAACTGGTTAAAATACATTTTAAAAAGATACTTTTTGAAACTATCAGAGAGCAACCAAGGCAGGTAAGAATTGAGGGGTCAGAATCCCAAAAGGAAAGAAAATGTACTAAGATGAGCCATACTCCATGGCCATTTCTGCCCGTTAGGGCTTTGCCAATCTGCAGCAAGGGGCACCGAGGATAAATAGAAAGCAAATAGAATTGCAGCAGTCTTGCTGAAACAGAAAGACAAGAATTAGAATTAAAGGTGATGAAGGCAGCCAGGAGCGGAGGGGTCCAGAGAAAAGGGCACCAGAGCAAAGTAAGCCCAAAATTACTCATGCAATTTTGCCCAATTACTCCCTGATTCTTAACTGTGGATTCATGGAGCTAGCTAATGGGGAAAAAAAGTCAAACAAAAAGCAGCTGCTAAGAAGTTTAAAATCTAAGCAAAGATTTAGGCATTCTTATGGTAGTAGGGCAAGATAAATTGGAGCTCAGAATCCATCATGGAAGAAGACCTCAGTAGAAAACCCAGGTTTTATATTGAGAATGTTACATGGCTATGCCCCCAAAGTAAGGAAACAGCTAAAAAATAAGCCCTGATAAAGCCAGAAACCTAGCTTACTTGGATCAGTTCTTATACGTTATATAACTGCAAGAAGAAAAGTAAATCCTCTCTCCAGGAAAGTAGTGTCATTCAGAGCCTCTGAAATTTTCCATACACGATATTGGGCATTTAATGAAAAAAATTATAATTCATGCCAGAACAAAATAACAAATGATCAAAACCCAAAAGAAAAAAATAGATGATAGAAACGTCTCCAAAGGTGATCACACAATTGGATTTTCATACAGACATTAAAGAAATTATAGTTAGTGAACTCAATAAGATATAGGATAAGATATAGAGTTTTACTATCTATAAATTGATATCTATAAAAAATACCCCAGTAGAAATTCTAAAAATAAAAATATAATAACTAAAATTAGAATACAAAGCAGATTAAAGAAAACAAAGGAGAAAATCAGTGAACTGAAACAAATCGTTAAAAAATGTTCATATTGATGCATAGAGTGGAGACATGAATATAGAGAACAAAATGGAAAAAGATGCATGAAATGTGGAGGAAGAAGACAGAAGAGAGATAATTGGCCAGAAAATATTTAAAGACTGATTGAGAACTTTCTAAAACATGAAAAACAACAAACCACAAATTCAAGAATATCTCAGAACCCAAACAAGATGAATACAAACACAAAAAATCACAAAAGGAACATCATAGAAAAAAACTGTTGAAAAACATAGACAAAGTGAAAATCTTAAAAACAGAAAGAAGAACAAAAAAGTCTCTTCAGACTTCTCAGCAGGAATTATGGAAGCCAGACAATATAATGAATTTTAAGGTGCTGAAAAAGGGGCGCCTGGGTGGCTCGGTCAGTTAAGCATCCAACTGTTGATTTCCGCTCAGGACATGATCTCACAGCTTGTGGGGTTGAGCCCCATGTCCAGCTTTGTGCTGTCAGGGGACCATGCTTGGGATTCTCTCTCTCCCTGGCTCTCTCTGCACCACCGCTTTTCCCTCTCTCCCTCTCTCTCTAAATAGATACATAAACTTTAAAAATAATAATAATAAAATAAAAAATAAAGTGCTGAACAAAGAAAATTTACCAATCTAGAATACTTTGCTCGGTAAAATTTTAAAAAATTTAAATGAAAGCCAAATACATTTTTAGAAAAGCAGAAATGGCAAGAATATGTAATTAGTAGAAAAGAAATACTAAGGGGAATCCTTCAGGCAAAAAGAAGGTAATCCCAACTCACTGCTAACATCATCCTCCATGGTGAATAACTGAGAGCTTTTCCCCTTAAGGTCAGGAGCAAGACAGGGATGTCCAGTCTCACACTGTTATTCAACACAGTACTGGTAGTCCTAGCCGCAGCAATCATATAACAAAAAGAAATAAAAGACATCCAAATCAGTAAGGAAGAAGTAAAACTTTCACTATTTGCACTTGACACGATACTCCATATAGAAAACCTGAAAGATTCCACCAATAACTGCTAGAACTGATAAACGAACTCAGTAAACTCCCAGGATACAAAATCAATGCACAGAAATTTGTTGCATTTCTATACACCAATAATGAAGCAGCAGGAAGAGAAATCAAGGAATCGATCCCGTTTATAATTATACCAAAAATATTAAGATACCTCGGAATAAACCTAATCAAAGAGGTGAAAGACCTATACTCTGAAAACTATAAAACACTGATGAAAGAAATTGAAGAAGACACAAAGAAACGGAAAGATGTCCATGCTCATAGATTGGAAGAACAAATACTATTAAAATGTCTATTCTACCCAAAACAACCGACACATTTAATGTAATCCCTATCAAAATACCAACAGGATTTTCCACAAAACTGTAACAAACAATTCTAACATTTGTATGGGACACACAAGATCCCAAATAGCCAAAGCAATCTTGAAAAAGAAAAGCAAAGCTGGAGACATCACAGTTCCAAACTTCAAGTTATATTACAAAACTGTGGTAATCAAAACACTTTGATACTGGTACAAAAATGGACACATAGATCAATGGAACAGAATAGAAAACCCAGAAATAAACCCACAACTATATGGTCAATTAATTTTTGACAAAATAGGAAAGAATATCCGATTGGAAAAGGACAGTCTCTTCAACAAATGGTGTTGGGAAAACTGGACAGCAACATGCTAAAGAAAGAAACTGGACTTTATTACAACATATACAAAAATAAATTCAAACTGGATTAAAGACCTAAATGTGAGACCTGAAGCCATTAAAAATCCTAGAAGACAGGCAGTGACCTTTTTGAATAAAAATTTGGTTACTTTTAAAGATTAATAAAATCTATAAACTTCTTATAACTTTGAGAAAAAGTAATGATGAAAGGGCACAGATTACTAATATCAAAGAGAAAAAGAGCATCCTTACAATTTCTGAAGTCATTACAAAGATAGTAAGAAGACAACATCAACAACTTTCGTGAAGAAGCTTGAAAGCTCGGAATAAATAGACAAATTCCTTAAAAGCCTAGTTTACCAAAACTGGCATAGAATAAATAAAAGACCTGAGTATTTCTGCATCCATTAAAGAAATTTAATCCATAAGTGAAAGTCTTCCCACAAAGAAAATTTCAGTCCATAATAGCTTAACCAGCGAATCCTTTCAAATATTTCAACAAGAAATGACAAACATACATGAACTCTTCCCGGGAATAGGAAGAATGATATCTCTTCATAGGATATTAGCATAACCCAATCCCAATATCTGCCAATGAAATTACAAAACAAAACAGTACAGACCAATCTCTGTAATGAACACACATGCGAGACTCCAAAGCAAAGTAATAGCAAACCAAATGCAGCGACGCATACAAAGAATTTATTCCACTGACGAAGATTCTTTCATTGGCCAGACATTAGGCAAGCCTCTGTGAGCCCTCTGTTCAAGAAGCCCTTGGGCTTCTGCTTCCATCCTGCTGAATCCAGTTTTAGCAAGAATCCTGCTAAGTCAGTTTAGCCAGAATCCGCCACCCGCTCTCATTATCTAAACAAATTTCTCATCTTCCACCATCTCCCACGTAATATCTGATCACCCTGGCCTGCCTTCACAGCAAGAATTCTATTAGGTCAGGTTGGCAAAGAGCTGCCCTACACTCTTAGTAATTTTTCATCCACCGGCTCCCTCCCCCAACCCTTGCCCCGTGGCTGGCTATAAATCCACACCTTTTGTTGTTGTATGCTAAGTTGAGCCTTACCTCTCTTCCTTAAGGCAAAACCCCATAGCAGTGGTCCCTGTACCTATCATGATAGTCCTGAATAAAGCCTGCCTTACTATTTTCACGAGTCATGAATAACTCTTTCATGAGCACTGCTTTCACCTCCTCTATTTATCATTACTCTAGAGGTTTTAACCTGGGCAAAAAGACACAGAAAAGAAAAGAAAAGAAAAGAAAAGAAAAGAAAAATTACAATTGAAATTAAATAGGGTGTGCCTGGGTGGCTCAGTTGGTTGAGCGTCCAACTCTTGGTTTCAGCTCAGGTCATAATCTCACAGTTCGTGAGATCGAGCCCCAGGTTGGGCTGTGTCCTGACAGCACAGCGTCTGCTTGGGATTTTCTCTCTCCTTCTCTCTCTGCCCCTCCCCAACTCATGCTCGCTCGCTATCTCTTTCTCACTCAAAATAAATAAGCAAACATTTAAAAATTTAAATAAAAATGTTATTGGTCCCAAAAAATACAACATGAAGAGAAAATGCAAAAAAAAACTACAAATAAATTATGAAAGTAAATAAGTTAGCTTTTTAAGATTTCTGGTTACAAAGTCAACATACAGATATTTATCATATTTCTACATCCCAGCAACAAATAATTAGAAATAAAATTTACAGGGGCATCTGGGTGGCTCAGTCGGTTAAGTGTCCATCTTCAGCATAGGTTATGATCTCGTGGTTTGTGAGTTCGAGCCCCACATGAGGCTCTGTGCTGACAGCTCGAAGCCTGGAACCTGCTTCGGATTCTGTATCTCCCTCTCTCTCTGCCCCTCCCCACACCAAAAAAAATAAATAGATATTAATTTTTTTTGAAAAAAGAAATGAAATTTACAGAAATAAAAGTAACAATACCTATCATTCAAATATATCAATACTTAGGAATCAATCTAATTG
Source organism: Panthera uncia (assembly GCF_023721935.1). NCBI lineage: Eukaryota > Metazoa > Chordata > Mammalia > Carnivora > Felidae > Panthera > Panthera uncia. The sequence continues at coordinate 9,663,136 of NC_064811.1, read as the reverse complement.
TTTAAATAGCTAGACCTCTGCACCAAAAAATACAAACATTAATAAAAAAGGTTAAAGAAGAACTAAAAAATGAAGAGTTATACAACATTCATGGATTAGAGGACTCAATATCCTAAAGATATCAGTTCCCCCCAAGTTGATTTATAGCTTCAATTCCAACAAAAATTTCATGGAAATTGATGAGATGATTCTAAATGAGATGAATATGGAAATGAAAAGGGTTCTGAATAATGAATATAATTCTGAAGAAGAACAAAGCTGAATGACTTACATTACCAGATACCAACTCTCATAAAACCATAATTCTAAGTGTGATGGTGGAGATAGGATAGACAATAGACAATAAAGGAATAGAATAAAGGCTCCAGAAACTGAACTATCCACATACATACTTCTGATATAGCACAAAATTTGCCTATGAAATACAGTGGAAGAAGCATGTTATTTTCAGTAAGTGATGCTAAATCAATTAACTTTACCTCTTTCCTCACACCATACACAAAAACTGCTTTCAGATGCATCATAGATCTCATTGTGATAAGTGAAACAGTAATACTTAAAGGAGATAATATAAGATAATAGATTCTTTGGGACAGGCAAAATTTTCCCAAACAGAATGCAGAAAACACTACTCATAAAATAAAATACAGATAAATTGGACTTCATTAAAAGATGCCTCAGAATGAAAAGGCAAAACACAGAGTAAGAGAAGAAATTTTCAATAAATGCATCCAAGAACATACTTATATTGAGAATATACAAAAAACTCCAATAAATATGTAAGAAGGAGAAAAACAACCCAATAAAATAAAGGCAAATACCTGTTCAGACACTTATCAAAAGAAGTTCACCAAGTGTGAATTTAAGCATAGGAAATGGTGTCCAGCATCGTAAGTCATAAGGAAAATGCAAGTACAGCCACGGTGAATTCCTATTTGATAGTCACAAAATTGGCTTAAATTTAAATTAAAAAAAAATTCTACCAAGTGTTGGCAAAGACGTAGAACAACTGGAACCTCAACTGGAACAGCCTGTGGAAATACAAACTCTTACAATTGCTTTCAAAAGCACCTACGTATAAAGGCATTATACGTAGTAGCCCAAACTACAGACAGTCTGAAAGTCCATCAAAAGCAGAATGAATAAATAAATTATAGCATGGTCATACAATAGAATACTTTGCAGCAACAAAAATGAACTAGCTACTACTCCATACAACGGTGGAAGAATTTCACAGCCATAACAAGCAGAAGAACCCAGACACCAAAAAAGTTAATGTTAAATGATTCAATTTATATTAATCTCAAGAAAAGGCAAAACTTATCTATGGTAACAGAATTCAGGATAGTGGTTACACTCAGGGAGAATGGGTAAAATGATTTGGAGGGGTATAAGCGAGAATTCAGAGGTAGTGTTATCTATCTTAATTTAAATGGTGATTATATGGCTATATTTGCTTGGTAAAAATCATAAAGATCTACACTAAAGTTCTGCACAATTTACGGCATACTTTAAACAAAACAAAAAAAAAATTAAGTTTAGATCTGCATACATAGACATAGGAAGATGCCCAAGCTATAATGATAAGTGAAAACAGCAAGTTGTAAAATAGTCCCTATAGTATAGGCCCCCATTGGAAAAATAAACTTGACAAGCATAATGTGTGTGGATCCAGAATTATATGCTACCTAGAGTGAACTGAATATGGTAGTAAAAGACTTCCCCTCCAAGTTTATAGTTTTTACTATTTTTTTTCACAACAAGCATAATTACTTACTGATGGGGATTTTTTTTTAAAGAAAGTTCTGAAAAGCAATTGGGAAAATGAAGTCTTGAAGTGAACTATAATTGAAATAAAGACATGGCAACGAGAGACATTTGGTATAAAACATAATTTGAATTTGATCTTTTTTTGCCCTGAAAAATGCCTTCGCACAGGAAGCGGGAGAGGAGTCTAGATGTCTGCAATGTTTCAAGCAGAGCATAACCCCTGTATCGAAATCACGTATGTTAACACAATGCCAAAAATCAAAAGGTTTTCAGGTCTTCTGTCACCCTTCCACACTGCTCTCGAGCCTTTCATATATGCTGTATTTTAACCAACTTTACTTCTCTCCAAAGTCTTCTATATTTTCCCCCTCAGGAGTAGAATGTATTCTGCCGTATTACTTTCAATTACCATTTAATAATTTATGAAATTACTCAGCATCATACCTGCAGTATTTCAGTCAGGCCCCATTTCATTGTAATGAGGTTTGATTTAACATGGTCATTATAAATGCTGCTAAAGGTTAACAGGGAAAAAAAGTTTCATTCCAATGCATTTGATTTCAATCATTTAAGAATAAAACAAGCATCTGTCACTGAGATAGAACTTCCTTTTCCTATAATCATCAGGGTATGATTATTTCTATCACAAAAGTTTAGCAGAATATAAAGGACTATGGTCTGGCAGAAAGCCAACCTGTGTGAAGCGTGGTGCAGAGCAGAAATGTCCAAGGATTGTGCCATAGATTTGGGAGTAGAGCCATTCTTTGTTGTGCAGCACTGTCTTTCACTTGGCAGAATATTCAGCATTCCTGACCTTTGCCCACTAAATGCCTATAGCATCACAGTCATTGCTACAGTCAAAACTAGCCCCACAAATCTCCAAATGCCCTCTGGGGGCACCACTTCTCCCATTTCAGTACCACTGGTTTAAAGGGTTAAGCACTAGTTTGTAAATTTAGGGAGTCTTGTTTTGAAAGTCTAATTTGTGCTAGACATAATTTTTGATGTCATCGGAGGGAAAAAAGTAACTGTGATCTCAATCATCCTCTAAGGAGGGTGGATCCTTTGTTTGGTGAGCCCCTAGAGTGACCTGAAGGGCCAGTTTCTATCAGCTCTCGAGAGCTGATCCTGTGCATCTCTGCCCAACCCTGTGTTGAGTGACCTCACGTCGGTACTTTGACATCAGCCATGGTGGGAATTTGGGGAGAGTCAGTTGTTAAACACTCCCCAGCATACCTTGTTCTTGATGCATATGACTAAGTTTTGGAAAGGAGGTAGGGACAGAGAAAGAACTTCAGAATATGGATTGAGAAAAGGAACAAAGAGCAGAAAATTGCAGCCTTACTTTGTTGTGACCATTAATTTCCAATAAATTCTTCTCAACTTAAGAAATGCTTGAAGCAAAAGGAGCAACCAGTGAGGACATTGGATTTTGCCTGGATGTTGGTCTATTCATTCATTCAACAAATATTTATTGGGCACAAATCAAGTGCTACATGCACACTGTTCTCAGCATTCATTGGCATGGCCGTTCAAAGACAACATGCACAATTACAGAAACATGAGACAGAGGAGATCATAGTAAAGTCAATTCCAGAGACATTATATACAAATTTTAGGGGGAATTCTGAATATTTCCTTGCAATCAGTGAAACCCCAACAAAACATACCTGATTGTGAAAGGAATTAAGGAACTGAATTTCATATGGAAAAGCCTAATTTAACAGAGGTTTCGTTGGGGCAAAGTAACTGATTTCTTGGCATCCAAGACTGAATTGCTTTCCCTGCTTCAACCCTGAGAGCAATATCCTTCTCCAATCTCTGAACCATGGCACTTGGGAGATGCTAAACTGAAGGGAAACCAGATGGTGACAAGTCTAGAGGCCATGGAACATGAAGAGATTGCTCTTGGAGAAGCTCGGAGGAACATGAGATCTGTCTTCAAATGTCTGAGGGTCATCAGTTTAAAGAGAAGTTAGATGTCATCTCACTAGCTCTAAGGGCAGCAGTAAAAACAATGGACAGAAATAACAGGGTGGCAGATTTCATCTCAAAAAGGGAAAAAACTTTCTTGTAGTTCACAGCTTCCTGGCATTGGAGCAACTAATGACCCTACTCCACCATGTCAACAGGATAAAATCCAAGTTCTTTTACAGCTCCTAGGGTTTTCTCTGGCTGGCCACACCAGCTCCAGCATCTTCCACTCCTGCTTTGCCCCTAATGTCCAATGAAGACCAAACTACTTGCAATTTTGGCACATGCAGAGTTGTTTATTCTCTAAGTTCTTGTTTTCTGCTGAAGTGTCTTGTCACCTCTTCTTGATTTGGCTATAGGCTGTTTATGGGCGTGCCCCTCTTCTCTACTCCCATAGCATTCTATATACATCTCCACCATTGGCCTTCTGCATGCATATGAATAAAATAAACCTCCGTGAGTGTATATGTTACTATAGCAGTTGAAAATAGCTAAATGGATTTTCATGTAATTTGGGCACTTAATGGAATGGTCTGTATTAAAATACAGACTATTCAGCAAATATAAAATTCACTTAAGTGGGCCTTGGTGTCACTCCCAAACAGAAAGACAGCCATCATCCAGAGCAGTTAAAGCTGAGGTACAGGGAAGGAGAATAGGACTGACAACTGGGACAGCATGCCATATGGGTGGCAGGTCTACTGATGGCTAGAGAAAAAGAGTGATAGCTTTAAACAGGAATCCCAAATCAAAACTCTAAAGGATAGGTCCCTGAATTGCAAATATGATTTGAAACTGGGCTGCTTTTCACAAGGATAACTTTTACCCAGTGTTGAGAAATTGTTTTGATCATCACTCCATAGACTAGCTAGTCCTATTTAACGTGTCTGATGACTTCCTTTTTTCTCCTAAGTCAGTGACTTGGTCAAAGTCAGAGATGTTGTATGTTCTGTTCACCATTATGTTTCCCATACTCAGCTGGAGGGAGAGGAATTAAAGTACCTGGTCTATGATTCATTTGTCTTTCAATTACCAGAGACCTTTCTAGGGAAAGAAGAAAAGGAAGATAGCCCAATCTAATCTTCTTTAAACATGCTGATAACTGGACCTTCTGGAAAAGAAAGACATGATATTTCCTAGAAGGGGGTCATTATTTACAGAATAATCTTAGCAAGATGTCCCTGGTTTAGAATCTCTTGGGGTAAACAAACCTAGAATCCATGGATTTATGTGGCATAATTTCCCAGAGAATGTCACATAAGTAGTACAAATATCTGAGGGTATAAAATGGAACTGTTTCCTAACCCAAACCCTCTCCTCCGGGTGTAGCAAACCACAAACCTCACTTAGCAACTTCACCTATTAGATTGGGCCAGAAATTCCACACGTGGTTCAGGAAGGAAAGACCTGGGAAGTCGTATAGAAGATCCCAGACCTCTCTCTGCTTCGCTTGTGCAACTAGATTGCTTGCACCTCTGAAATTATTAGTAAATCTTGGTACTGTGTAAGATCTTTGATCCTTATAAGTCTGATTCGAGAATCCAATCCTCTATGTTAGCTAAGGTAGGCATTTATTGAGGGAGCTCAATAAACTGACTAAACCAAATACCTAGATAGAATGTGCCTTCTTGTAAGTAAGTTAGTTCCCATTGCTGGAATTATTACAACTGGATATGAAAGACAATCTTTTCAAAGATACCATCTAATGGAATTCTGTGTTTGATGACTGCTTTTACTAGATTAAAGTTTAAAGGCCTCCAACGTTAATAATAGTATTCTATATGTTAATATTCTATAACATAACGATCAGTCTTTGAAAGCTTCAGGGTCTGTGCTCAAATCTCACCCCAGACCTCAGTGAAATGAGAAGCAATCTGCAAAAAGAGAATGCTCAACTTATGTGGCTCCTGCTACCACAGGCTGACTTGAGAGACAGAGCCTAGAATTTTTCATTCTTAACAAAGCCATTAAAAAAACTTAAGATAATTTTGATATATTGATTCTATGATCTTCATAATAACCCTGTGAGATGATAAAGGGGCCAAAGCTATTTTTCTACCTAATTAGGAAATAGACTCAAAGAGGAAAAGTGATTTTTCTAAACTCACACAGCTAATATTTACCAGAGATGGGCCTCAAATGTAAGTCCTTGGCCTCCAGAGACAATTTCTGTCCTTCATGTTCTCATACTACCTATCTCGTCCTTTCCACCTGTGGACAAAGAAGGAGCCACAAACCTGTCCAAAGCTCAATTTTCTCTTTGGCAAACATGGCAATTATAATAAGCCCTACCTCCCATAGAACATTGTGAACATTACAAGAGCAAATGTGTGGTTAGTACTCTGATAAAATTCAGAACACCAAATAGTAGTATAATAATGATTCTATGTGTCTTCATCACATTTTATAATATCCTATCCCTTTCACATTCATTGTTTCATATTTACTCCAATCATCACTCAAGATGGACAGGGTGGCACAAAAAACAATAAGATACCTAGGAATAAACCTCACCAATGAAGTAACAGATCTGTACTCTGAAAACTATACAACACGTATGAAATAAACTGAAGAGGACGCAAGGAAATGGAAAAGCATTCCATGCTCATCGATTGGAAAAACCAACATTGTTGAAATGTCTATACTATCCAAAGCAATCTACGTATTTAATGCATTCCCTATCAAAATACCGCCAGCATTTTTCGTAGCGCTAAAACAAAGAATCCTAAAATTTGTATGGAAGCAGAAAAGACCTTAAATAGCCAAAGTAATCCTGAAAAAGAAAAAGAAAACCAGAGGCATCCCCATTCCGGATTTCAAGCTATATTACCAAGCTGCAATCATCAAGACAGTATGGGACTGGCACAAAAACAGACACACAGATCAATGGAACAGAATTGACAACTGAGAAATGGACCCACAACTCTATGGTCGACTCATCTTTGACAAAGCAGGAAATAATATCCAATGAAAAAAAGACAGTCTCTTCAGCAATGGATGATTCCAGGATCGTGCTAGTGCTATGGACATGGCAGTGAGTGAACCTAACAGGAGCCTTACTTTCAAGGAGATAGCATTTCATTGGGGAAACTCAATACATACATACATACATACATACATAAAAACACACAAAGATCGGGGAACCTGAGTAGCTCAGGCAGTTAAGCATCCAACTTCAGCTCAGGTCATGATCTCATGGTTCATGGGTTCAAGCCCCACATCAGGCTCTGTGCTGACAGCTCACAGCTTGGAGCCTGCTTCCGATTCTGTGTCTCCCTCTCTCTCTGTCCCTCCCTGCTCATGCTCTGTCTCTCTCTGTCTCTCAAAAGTGAATCAATGTTAAATAATTTTTTTTTAAAGAATGTAACCACAACTTAAAAGGTCACCTAGATGGTCCGGATGGTTCAGTGGGTTGAACGTCTGACTCTTGATTTCCACTCAGGTCATGATCCCAATTCTTTCTCTACCTCTGTCTCTTTCCCCTATTCATATGCTCCCTCTCTCTAAAATTAAAAAAAAAAAAAAAAGAACTCCTTATTGTCTGATTCTGAAACCCCATCCTAAATGCTACAAAGATTTTATAAAACATCCAGAAATGTCACTGCCTCTCCTCTTGACAAATTTACAGCTTTGTGAATATGTAGGGCTTTTTAAAATGTCATGTGTATTACACAAAAAATTTAACCCATCTAGGAAATAAGGCATGCGACTATGGGTTTCACACAGTGTTTAAAGATCAAAGGCAAAGAAGCTTCATTCTCCAGTCCGTATGTGCAGAAATCACTCTTCAGTGGGAAAGCCAAGAGAGGATTTCACCACCAATGAATTCCAAGCACATAATGCAGATGCAGAGGCAGGCGCACTGTAGATGTTCTCTGAATCCTTGGTTTTATAAATAATTACATTTCTGGCAGAAGTTTAAACAGAAAGATGATAAAGTAATCTTGAATTTTTCCTGATCCACGTAGCTAATGTTTCCCCCAAAATTCACTTCACCAGAATTTCACCGTCTTCATCAGTAAAATAGAGATGAGAGCACCTACCTGTTGGATCTACTGTGTGAAGAATTCCAGCTGTCTGCTAAGATCTATTCTTCCCTTCTGCCTAGGTGCAGAGCTAGATTGCATTTCCCAGCCTCCTGTGCAATTTGGCATGGCTGCACGACTGGGTCTGAACCAACGGGATGCACGTGGACGTGATGTGTACCATGTCAAGCTGGGCCATAAAAACCTCCAGATTCCTCCATGTTCTCTTTCCTGTGGCTGCAGACCAATAATGATGACTGGGACAGCCTTGGAAGCCATGTGTTGAAGATGGCAGAGCCACTGTCAACCTAAGTCCCTGGAAGACTTCACGGGGCAGAAGCTGTCTCCCCACCACCGGCCACCTCTGCTGACCTGGGCAACCAGTCCTGCTAGACTCAGGTAAGAAGAAAACAAGTTTCCCTGTGTTTGAGCTACTACCTTTCTTAATTTCTTTCTGGCTGCAGTTTAGTCCACATAAACTAATACAAATGTTAATGTGCTCCACAATTGTTAAGGATTATTTTTCCTCAGTATCATTATTCTAAGCTTGGCTCTTCCCCAGTTTAATTTTTATGACATATGTCAGCTTTAAAGTCAACCTGTTCATTTTAATTATATGTTGTTCACGATGAAAAGATCTCTTTGCTGCCACTCTACAATCTCTCCCAACCGTAGCTTTTATCGTGGCAATTCTAAGTCAAGGAAATTCAGTGGTTCCTAACACCAATTATTCCAAATTTGGAATGATCTGCTGCAGTAAACACACTAGTCACACCTTGTGGAAAGAGGTAGTTGATGGAATTGGTTAATTCCCAGTCACAACTAAGTACACTGAAACCCAGAGAAGTGTGTAATACGGTGTGATTTGGGAGTTCCGGGGAGGCTCTTCCCTTCTGGTATGTCTGCGATTTACAGAGCATTGCTGGAGAAAGCAATTTAAACTTTAAGCTGATTTTTTTTATTTTTTATTAATTTATATTTTTAAAGAGAGAGGGAGGGAGGAAGGGAGCAGAGGAGAGGGGCAGAAAGAAAGAGAGAGACAGAGACAGAGACAGAGACAGAGAGAATCTTAAGCAGCCTCCATGCTCCACACAGAGCCTGAAACGCGCTCAGTCTCACGACCCTGGGATCATGACCCGAGCCAAAACTGAGTTGGACGCACAACCTACTGAGCCACCCAGGCATCCCTACACTGAATTTTTTTTTCTATTTTTAACTTTTTTTTAATACGAAATTTATCGTCAAATTGGTTTCCATACAACACCCAGGGCTCATCCCAACAGGTGCCCTCCTCAATACCCACCACCCACCCTCCCTCCCTCCCACCCCCCATCGACCCTCAGATTGTTCTCAGTTTTTAAGAGTCTTTTATGATTTGGCTCACTCCCTCTCTTTTTTTTTCTTCCCCTCCCCCATGGTCTTCTGTTAAGTTTCTCAGGATCCACATAAGAGTGAAAACATATGGTATCTGTCTTTCTCTGTATGGCTTTTTTCACTTAGCATCACACTCTCCAGTTCCATCCACTGTTGCTACAAAAGGCCATAGTTCATTCTTTCTCATTGCCACGAAGTATTCAAACAGCAACAACAACAAACATGGTGATTTGGATTGCTAATGGGTATAATAAGGGTTTCTAGTCTCTCCTACTAGAATCCATCTCAAACATCACTTTCAAATTATTGTTTGTAAAGCACCACTTTATCTCACTGTTCAAGAACTTGCAATGGCTCCCTATTGTCATTTTCCCTTTCTTTCAAGACTCCCCTCCAGGCTCTGGCCCCACTACCTATAAATTCCCTCCCATGCTCTGCACTCACCAATCTTCTGTGGTCCTCGTACCTCTTCTAGTGACAGCCACCTGTCTCTGCCCCTCTGCCATCTAAGTCCTGCTCACCCTTTCGGGCTCAGTTCATTCTGCCTACACCATGATGAACGTGTTTATGCCAAACACTCCAGCTCACATCAATCTTGATTTCTGAAATCCATGGCCCTCCAGGCCAGTACTACACACAATGAGCACTTCATTCTTCACTACTTAGGTTCATACGTTTTCCTCCTCTTGTCCATGGTGGATTCTAAATTCTATAGGAAGAAAAAGTTCACAGTAAGAAACATCATAGTGGAGGTATCAAGGGAGTGGGAGTCTACTCAATGAACTTGGCAAAGTTACTTGAAATCCTCAGTGGTACATCATGAAAAATGAGTTTAATGAACTATTCAACTCCAGCAATGAGTAAATGCACTTTGCATCCCCGTATCACTAACTCAACAAAGACTCATTGAGCCTCTGCTAAATGCCACACATGATTCTAGCATCTGACGATTCAGGGATGATTTCTCTTCTCGAAAAGGTCTCACAGTTGTGGTGAATAAGCTTGCTTTGGAACGTAGTGAGTTCCCTGTTATTAATGGCATGCAAGCAGAAGCTAATGAGGTGTTTGTTGGAAGTGTCTGAAGGACACCTATAGCCAACAGAAGCCTAAATAGACTGTCCTGTTAGGGGGCTGGGGGCCACAGCAACTTCCCACCCTCTGGAATCCAACCAGGAAGATATGGTCTCAAGGGTCAGTTTGCAAAAGTCAAACAGGAAGCAAACTATTGATTCATGTAGTGATTTGGTCAGCTTGTCACCAGCTAGACCCCAAGACCTGACATTTACTGCCCGCCTGCTTGTACTCACTAACCTTTGTCTTACATTTTTCCTTAAGGTCTTCTTTCCAGGTTACCTGTTAACTCGGGCAAATGAAACCCCAAAACCACCCCTCAGGTGATGGAGACTTCCCTGACAAGACCTCCGACCATCCCAGACCACCCAGAACTTTTGATCTAAACCCCTGACTTGTGGCTGCACAGATGGACCACGGAGTGACCTCTGGAATGATCTATCATTGCCTTTATTCCATTATAATACTAAAATCACCCAAGTAGGGGCCTCAGCCTCATTTACATGTATGTTAATACAATGTATGCATAGGCACGTTTCCTTATGGCACATGTGCGACCTTACACCCGCCTCTACAAACCATGACAAGGTTTCCCTATCTAAATATTCACCCTAACCCTAAGCAAAAGGAACCCATTCATCCTCTCTAGGGGAGTCATGGCTTTGGAAGCCATTCCCTGTGGTCTCCTTATTTGCTGCGGATACTTTTTCTTTGTTCGGCACCTTTTCCTGGTGCGGTTTCTGACACACCAAGGAGTGAACTCACGTTGGCTGAGTTACAAGCTCACACTGCTATAACAAAATATCACAGACTGAGCAGCTTAAGCCATGACATTTCTCACAGCTCTGGAGGCTGGAAGTCCAAGATCAAGGTGCTGGTTGGTTCAGTTCCTGGTGAGGACCCTGGGGAACAGCTTCTGGGCAGCCTTTCCTAAGCAGCTGCATGAATAAGCCAGGGATCCAACTCAGCCACTGAGTCGCACTTTCTCTCCGAGGAAAGAGGGACCCTGCAAATGTTCCTCGGGTTCCTTCTCCCCTGTGGTTGCCGGACACAGGAAGGGGGCTCACCTGCAACACTGTCAATATTTTTTCAAACATGCAATATTAAGATTCAATCTGTTGTAGCATCTAGCAGCACAGAGAGCCCTCGTGAGCCATCAGACCATCCCCATGCCAGAATGCCAGCCCCACAAACCACTGGACCTCTTTACCATCCACAGCTCACAGACCTGGCCCCGAATGACCTACAGAAACCTCCCCTTGCACACCACACCCCCACCTGCCAGATCCCGTCATTGTCACTCATCCTACATTCAGTCTTGCCCTGCGCGTTCTATGTTCCTGACTGCGGGTCGGGTGCCTCTTCCTGAACACAGCTCCATCTCCCTCCAGCTCTGCCCCCACTGGCCACTCCAGAAAACGCTTGTCCCCCAGTTCCAGCCCTCTCGGCCTTTACAGATCTCACCCAGCATCCAGTCCCATGCCTGCAAGAGGTTCCCACTTCAGAAACCAGGGCGTGTGGGAGGAGCTTGGTACATGTCTGCTGACCTTATCCTTTTGAACAGTTAAGGGTTGAGATGTGTCCCTCTTTACCCCCTTGTTAATTCCTAATGGTAATAATATAATCACTTATTAACTGCTGGCTATGAGTGACATATAGGCCAATGAATCTACAAGCATTACGTTCTTTGACTCCCAAAACAGTCTCTGCAGTAAATGCTTCTATTATCAGCCTCGTTTTATAAGGTTTTTTTAGAAGCTTATTTATTGTTGAGAGAGAGAGAGAGAGAGCGAGCAGGGGAGAGGCAGAGAGAGAGGGCGACAGAATCCCAGGCAGGCTCCGCACTGTCAGCACAGAGCCCGATGTGGGGCTTGAACTCACAGAACTGTGAGATCATGACCTGAGCCGAAATCAAGACCCAGACGCTTAGCCAACTGAGCCACCCAGGCGCCCCGTGTCAACCCCCTTTTAAAATCCAGAAGCCAAGGTTCTGAGACGTTGGGACCTTGAGCAAGCTCCTATGACTGGTAAGGGGTGGTAGGTCTCAGTGTTGCTGTTAGCCAAAGGGCTGTGGCTTTCGAATGCGCTTTGAACAATACCTGGAGGGTTATGGAAAACCTCTCTTTTCATGTTCTGCTGTTGACTCTGGAGTTCTGCTCCGCCTCTAAGAGTCATCTTTGTCTTTGCACGCTCAGTTCGAGTGGCCTGGACCTGGAGGTGGGAGGACAATTTCCGGCTCCAACAGGTTGGGAAGCCCTCAGCCAGTCGTGTAACCTCTATAATCTTTACTTCTCCATCTGCAGAGAGGGGATAACGCCACCAGATTGACCTTTCTTGCCAGCTTTCCAAAATGGCGGTGAAAATCCGGTGAGGTGCCCCATGTGAGAGCATTATGAAAAAATAAAACAGCCAAATCAAAATACAGTTGAGCAGCAGAATGACCCAGAGGCCTTGTGAAACGCAGATCGCTGGAGCCCATCTGCAGATTTCCAGACTCAGCAGTCAGGGGCGGGGCCTGAGAATCAGTGTTTCTACCAAGGTCCCAGGTGATGCTGCTGCCTTGAGGTCCCCATTTTGAGCACCACCGTCCTCTGCTAACTCCTGCCCTAAATCAAGTGGCCCAGGTGTACTCCCAAAGTCATCTTCCTTCTGTGTCAAGAAGGGTGACGGTGCAGGCTGGATTTCAGCCCCTATCAGCCATCCTAGGGACATCACAAACAAAGACACAAAGGCAACGACACAGGAAACTGTCCTTACTTCCTCAGAGAAGTTATTTGTCAGGTCAGGCTCTTGATGGGTTCCTATGAGGGCAGGGGTCCCCAACCAAGGATCCGTGGTGACCAGCACAAGACTTACAGGTAAAATTACAGCCACCACCAAACAGGTGGGGCCCGAGTCACAGCGGCGATATCTGAGTCACGATATTAGGACAGCATGGATTGCAAGGCCACAGACAGCTGGCTTCAGGACGGCCGTCCTGCGCCCAAGAACAAAAGTTCACCGTGTGCCCCAGCAAACCTCCTGGGAATGCTTCAGCCCAGATCTCCTGACAGCCTCGTAGGAGTTTTCCCTTTTCCTGTCACGTGAGCCATTCTCTCCTGATGCCTTTCTGAGTGTGTCTGTGGTTGATAACAGCATAATTTCCCTCGGAAAATGTCCTTTCCTTCTGTCCCTCTCATTCCCCATTCAGTGCCCGCTGCAGGGGAGGGGCAGCGGGGAGAGAATGCATAGCAGGCTTTCTCTGTGTTCCTCCGGCCGGCTGTGGCCCAAGGGTCCAGCACAGGCAGGTCCGGGCCAGGGTACGGACACCTGCCCCTGTCCTGTAGGCACGTACCGAGCTCCCTGGTGAAGCAGGCAGCCAGGCAGCCCCAAACATCCCACCGTGGGCGCTGGGCTGCCACCATCACGGGGATCAAGCCTTCTCTCCTCTCCGTTCAGCCACGGGGAGCCAGTGGGGCTCCCGCTGGATGCCCCTAGGTCACCTGATGGCTGTCTCCTGCCCAGAGTCTCCGTGGGAACCAGGAAGGGGAGGGGCCGTCCTCGATTCTTGCCTTCAGAGTTCTCCAGGGTATCCCATCACCCCCTCGCCTGCAATAGTCTGGGCTCCTCAGATATGCGAGTGACTCATTTTCCATCCATCAGATGAGACTTAAATAAATAAAAAGGTACTTCGTGGGGCGGCTGGGCCTAATGATAAGCAATTATAGGAAGCCAAATGAAGGCAGTGCTTTGTGCGGGGCCTGTGAAATTGGTTAAGCAAAAAGAATAATGGCCCGTTTCAGTGATTCATCCCTTTGCTCATTTCAGAGGGAGCATTATCTCAGTTAAGTGATGCAATTAATATGAAAATGAGGGAATCATTGTTTAAGGAGATGAGAGGAAATCGGGGAGGGGGCCGGATGCCACCGTGGGGAAGAATAAGGGCCACTGAGAGGGAAATTTGCATAGGTCAGGAGCAATGTGAAGCCTTTAGCACGTATTCAAAGCTTAGCTTGCATTGTAATACGTGGCCATTAAATTCCCATTATGGTGACCTGTGTCCAACACAATTCAATTTTTCAGAATCTTAATGATAAAAAGTTAATTACGTTAAGGTGAAAACCTTTTGTGCTGGGCCCTAAAATAAAACACCGAAAGGGGACCGTCAGTAGCTGAGGATGCTGCAGGTAGAGCCAGGGGGGCTTAAATTACTGTTTTATTAACCATAACATGATTTGCAGGTTGACTTTTTTGTGTGAGCTTTGCAGATCTTTTGTAACGAAGTCAAGAGTGATAAATAAGGTGTTTGCCTCTTCTCTTTGCTTTTTTTTTTTTTTTTAATCCCCTTCTTGGTTCTCTGGTGGTGTTTTTCCACTCAGCTGCTAGCAGACTGTGTTCCAAGGACTGGTCTGCATCCTTGGACATGGACAAGGAAGAGAACAGGGATCTAGGCCCGGGCAGGTGGCAGACAGCACAGAGGATCAAGAGTCCCTGGACCAAGATCTGCTGCTGGGCTGTCACCAGCTCCCTCGGTGACTTGGGCTTGGCGTTTTATAGCCAAGGGCCTCCAAGCAGAGGGGAGGAAAGGAGCGTGATCTGGTGTTTACAGCATGGAGCTTCTGCCGTTTATCTATCCGCTCTCTGTGCTTAAGCCAAGTACCTAACCTCTCGGAGTTTCAGCATCCTCTCGGGCAAGAAATCCTTCCTTGCAGGAATTGTGAGGATTTGGAATCAAGCATCTAGCACATTTCCTGCCCGGGAGGGTGGGGGAGGGGGGAGCACTGCTATTGATGCGGTTTGGGAACTGTGGGGCTGACAGCCAAGAAAGAATTCTTGAGACATATTTGGTGCAAAAGGTGATTTTATCAAAGCAGGGGGACAGGACCCAGAGGGCAGAAAGAGCTGCACTGGGGCTGTGATGATGAGTGACCGATTGCTCACTACGGAGTTGGGGGAGGTAGAGGCAAAAGGGAGGCCTCCAGAAGGATTTTCATATGCTAAAGAGGACTCCTAAGATCCTGGAGGCCTTGCTAAGCTAAAATTATTTTCCCTCTGGTAAGGTGTTAACATTAAGGCATGACAGTTGGGAGTTTATTGGAGGAGTGTTTTACCCCACCTATCTCAAATATTTGTCAACGGGCTGCAGATTATAAAGAAATGTAATTGTATTTATATTTTCATCTTGCCTTTGTTCCCCACATCACCCTGGAGGGGAGGGTGGTGTTAGGGCTCCAGGAAATTGAGTCTATGGGTTTCTGGAGGTTAAGCTGTTGATACGATTGCCTTTTTCTTATAATTTACTAAGACATTTGTACACTGATGATGTAAAACTGTGGTGTTAGAACCTATGCTTCACCAGCAGCGGGAATACAGTAAACATGAGTTCCCCTTCCAAGGTGAGCTTCCATTTCTTCCATTGTGAAGCCAGAGAGTGAATCATGATTTTAATAGCCTGACAAGATAGAAAAGTAGCAAAGACTGCCTCTCTCCCGCCCCCCAACCCCCCCACCCCCGACACAATGCAACACTGGCAACTCCCAAAATAGGGAAAGGAGGGTTGACACATCTCTAGAATTAGGGGAACATCTAGAAGAATCCAAGGAGCCAGAGAAGGTGAGTGGGCCCCCTGGAGATGGAGTGGAGGTGGACATCCCAGAGGAAAAGATGTCCAGGGCAGACCGCTGCAAGCCAACAGTAAAAGCCACCGGAAGTGGGAGCACTGAACTACACCTGCAGGGCTGACCAAAGCCTTCCTCCTCCCACACCTCCAAACCCAAAAGCCAGGTATTTGCAACTGAGAGAGAAGAAAAGCTCAAAGAGAATCAATGCCAGGGCAGAGGTAGGGGTTATAACTGAGATGTGACACTCTCTCTTCCACAGGAAACTCAGCGAGAGAAACAATGGCCAAGACCTTAATGCTGACAAAAACAAAACAAAACAAAAACAGGAAAATATCATCTCAGAGGTGAAAATAAGACAATATCCAAGGAGTAAAACGACCCTGGTAATAGTAAAAACTTACCCATCACTGAGCATATGTAAGGCATGGTTCTATATGCTGCAAATATCAGCCTCTTAGAGCCTCACAACTACTCATTATCCCAATTTTAATGTGAAAGAAGGAAAGCACAGAGAGGTCAAGTGATCTGTCCAAGATCACACAGAACCTGTGTCTGCTGACCTTGGGCAGAACTGGGCTTTGAAGGTAAGCAGTCTGTCTCCAAAGCCTGTGCTTTTACCACCACACTTTACTGCAATTCAGACAGAAATGCAACAAGCTGAATTATCTGTGCCAGATGAAGAAATTTAATATACCAGATAAAACTAAAATTAAAGAACAGTTTATTGAATATCCCCAAAGAGATAAGGAGGATATCCAAGACATAAGCCAGGAACACAAAATTCATTTTCAAAAAATAACACAATAAAGACACTATGCATGAAAAACATGATACTTGTAGCTGAAATAAAGAATTCAATAGATGAATGGAATAACGGAATGAATATAGCTGCAAAATAAATCAATAAATTGAAAAGTTAAGTCAAAGATGCTACCAATAGCCTCAGGAAGAGATAAAGGGATAAATGGTATGAAAAAAAAGTCTGTCAGTCCTATCAGCATACACACAATAGGGCCCCTAGAAAGAAAGAAAACATATGAGGGAGAAAGTACACAAATAAATGACTGATAATTTTTTCAAATTAGAGAAACCTATGCAATTGGAACCTTTATAGAATCCAAACTTACAACAGACCACCCATACTTTAACTCAACAGAGAAAGAGAACATCAATAAACACTTGAAAAAAGACTTAAAAGCTTCCAAAGAGAAAGGTCACCTGCAATGGAACGAAGATCCAGTTGACATCTGATTTCTTAGAAGCAAGACAAATGCATGGAAAAACTCTGAAGCTAAAATCTTACATCTATCTGAACTTCTGTTTGAATGCCAGAGTAGTTTCAGGTGCATGGGATTTCACTTGAATTACCACACAAAGACTCTCTTTGTTATTGGTTTTTTTTTTTTTATTTATGCACTTACTTTATTTTTTTAATTTTTTAAAATTTTATTTAAATCCAGGTTAGTTAACATATAGTATAATAGTTTCAGGAGTAGAAGTTAGTGATTCATCACTTGCATATAATACCCAGGGCTCATCCCAATAAGTGTCCTCCTTAATGCCCATCACCCCCTTAGCCCATTCCTCCCACCCAGCACCCCTCCAGCCTCCCTCAGTTTGTTCTCTGTATTTAAGAGTCTCTTATGGTTTGCCTCCCTCTGTTTTTATCTTATTTTGCCTTCCCTTTCCCATGTTCATCTGTTGTATTTCTTAAATTCCACATAAGGATGAAATCATATATTTGTCTTTCTCTGACTGACTTAGTTTACTTAGCATAATACACTCTAGTTCCATCCACATTGTTGCAAATGGCAAGATTTCATTCTTTTTGATTGCTGAGTAATACTCCATTGTACATATATACCACATCTTCGTTATCCATTCATCCATCAATGGACATTTGGGCTCTTTCCATAATTGGGCTATTGTTGATAGTGCTGCTCTAAATGTAGGGGTGCATGTGCCCCTTTGATTCAGCATTTTTGTATCCTTTGGGTAAATACCTAGTAGTGCAATTGCTGGGCTGTAGCATAGCTCTATTTTTAATTTTTTGAGGAAACTCCATACCACTCTTCCAGAGTAGCTACACCAGTTTTGCATTCCCACCGACAGTGTGAGAAGGTTCCCCTTTCTCCACATCCTTGCCAACATCTGTTGTTTCCTGAATTGTTAGTTTGCCATTCTGACAGGTGTGAGGTGGTATCTCATTGTGGTTTTGATTTGTATTTCCCTGATGATGAGTGATGTTGAGCATCTTTTCATGTGTCTGTTAGCCATCTGGATGTTTTCTTTGGAGAAGTACAAAGACTGTCTTTGAAACATACTTGGAGAAGTTCTATATGAAAGTTTTATTTCAAACTTTACAAGACATGAGATGTATAGTAAGCTAAAAAAAAAACAACCCAGAAAATATGGCTGAAAGATGTTTGAAAATGTGTAATAACTACATTAAATATTAAGAGACTAAACTCACTTCTGGAAAGACAGAGACACATGGATTGGATTTAAAAACAAGATCTAGTCAGGGCGTCTGGGTAGCTTAGTCAGTTAAGCCTCCAACTCTTGATTTCAGCTCAGGTCATGATTTCATGGTTTGTGGGATCAATCCCCCGTGGGGAATCAAGTGCTGGAAGCACAGAGCCTGCTTGGTATTCTCTCGCTCTCTTTCAAAATAAATGAATAAACTTCAACAACAAGATACAGGAATTTGTTGTGTACAACAGACCCACTTCAAGGACTGTTTCAAAAAGCTGAAAATAAATAAATGAATGAGCTATAGCAGGCAAACATGAAATGGAATGATGATTTTGATACCAAAAACGAAATTAATTAATTAAGTAGGAGGCAAAAAGAAATCAGAAGGGGACAAAGCATAACACTATATGCTACTAAAAGAAACAGTTAAGTCAAGAAGCTAGATAAGTCATGAATGAACATATCTGTACCCCAAAATATGGCATTTAAAACTCTGTTGATGTTCATGTTATATGTTTAGGTTCTTGCAGTCCTGGGGATAGTAATAAGGTCCCCAAGTGCCACCCCAATACCGCATGCTGTTTTGTTAATCCTGCCCACACCTCTGTTAAAGTCTCTTCAGTTGAACCATCTGAGTTGAATTCCGTTTCTTATCAGACCTTAACCGATTTCACTTTACAGTTTACAACCCTCTGGAAACAAAAGTCTATATTTGTATCCAGAACAGGGCAGAAAAAAAGGGGTAATATATAGGTTCTGGAGTCTGACAGACCAGGGATGAGGAATTCTAGCTCTACTGCTTACCATTTGTGTGACCCTAGGCAAAAGGTGCCCAAATTCTCTGAGCCACAGTTTCCACAAATATAAATATTATGCAATAATACCTGCTTCATAATGTTTTCTGAGAATTCCCAACATAGCAATCACTCAATAAATTTTGGGGATAGAAATACTAGAAATGGTAATATTAATACTACCATGGATGCAATGCTAACAATAACAAAAGTTGTGGTTCTTAATATTATTACTGGGCTTTTTTTATAGTGCAAGTAGTCCTCCATGATCAATTATACTAAGTGCACAAAAGCAAGGGATATATTCTTTCTTCAATAGTAAGAAAACCCAATTTATAATTATGATATTTTGATGAGTGTTTAAAATACCCATAGTTACCTACCCTGATGTATTGCTTAATCTGCCTTTGAGGTGAACTATTTAATATATGAAACGACACACCGGGTAGATCTTACTCGGAATACACTCAGATGAGGTTTCACAGAATTGGCTACACTAGATGACACCTGGATGTTGAGGAAAATGCCAAGACTGGGGTAACAATGGATCAAAGAGAGAAAGCAGGAGGAAGGAGATGTGTTCATCAAACAAGTGGGTTGACGGCATTTGGAGGATAAATAAGGGATATGCAAACATGACAGGCAGTAAAAAATCAACAAGACTCAGGAAATCAGAAGGATGAGGTGAGGAATCAGGAACTCGGGAGAAGTCAAAATAGTGAGGAGATTGAAATTGAAGCATCCTCCTGTCCCCATCCGGAAGCCACTTAGATTCTTCCTGGTGGGACACAACACTCCAGAATCTGTTTGTAAACCTCAGGGATTCATGACTAAGAAGAGTATCCAAAAATAGTAGTCCCAGTCTCATGAATGAATATAGCCTATCTTTAGCCAACTTGACTCATTTTGCGGATGAAGGCATTCTTAAAGACTCACACATTCAATACCAGTGGCTCCCAAGCATGGCTTAGCATATAGTCACCTGGGCAACCTGTCAGAGCATACATTTCCAGACAAGAGAGCTCTGGAATAAGAGCCCAGATCAGTATCCTCAACAAGTGGTCCTGATCATTGTTCTGCAGCCAGACAGGAAGATGAGCGCAGGGCACAAGCAATGTGTGGAAACACTGTTCTGTAGAGCCCCAAGTAGTCCCTCTTCCTCACAAGTGCAACGCTCAATATGTTTGCTTGCTCGTTGACTTTCTTGGGATAATGGCGTGTCCTATTAACGAATTTCTCCATTAAATAAGTGTTTACTACATATCGACTATGGGCATGAATGAAGAATAAGGCGATTCCTCACCTCCCTGAAAGAATTCAAAACGTAGAAAGAAGTTCAGTCCTGGGCACTATGAACCATAGCACAAAGTCGAGTTAAACAAGCACTGTAAGCAAGGAATTACAGCAACAGAAAAGAAAGGAGCTATTGATTTCGACTTGGGGTAATCAGGAAAGACTCCATAAAAGAGGTTCATTTGAACTGAACCTTAAAAAATGAGCAGAATGTAAATTATAGATGAAAGAAGGAAAAGTGCTCCGTGCTGAAGGAGTAGCACAAGCAAATGCTTGGACAGGTAAGAAGACAGGAGGCATGTTTGGCTAATGATGACTAGCCTAGTATTGCTACAATATCCAGGGCACATCTTCTGGGACCAGATGATCAAAGGCTCTGAGAATCTCTCACGGACGTTGCACCTTTGGTAACAGGCTGTGGGGGAGAGGGTAGATTTTTAAGGAAGACAGTAGATACGATATAAGCCTTGTTATAGGGCGATGACTCTACCAAAGTGTACATCAAATATTAAAGAGGTAAAGGACTAGAAGTGGGGTTGTAACGATCCGAATGAGAAAGCAGGAGGCTCGAACCAGGGCAATAGCACTGGATGTGGGGAGAGAGGGGGTGTGATGGCCCTAATCTCAGCAACATCACTTACTGAATGCTTGTCCTTGGGCCAAGCAGTTATTCTCTCTGAGTCTCAGTTTCCCCCTCTGTAAAAGGAGATTAATAATTACCTACTAGGCCTCCTTCCCTAGATTTTTATGGGATGTGTGATCACCAAAATCTTGTCAAGTGCGTTCCCAGGATAGGAGTTGTTAACGTTAATGGTCATGATGAGGTTTCTATCAGTGGAAAAGCAGGCAGTCAGAGGGAAATAAGAGATGGCAGCCCTAAGGGTGGCAGGCAGGCCTTGCCCTTCTCCAGCACTTCCCGCTTTAAGCCGTTTGAAGCTCTTATGAAGCCCCCTAACCCACAATTCCAACAAATTGTAACTCGACCACCACAGCTTTATCTTGCTCGTTCAGGATTCTAACGTAGCCCTTCGTGGTGCATCGGAGCTCACACGTCTTCCCAGGAGTCACATTCCGACAGCTGGCCATATTTAGAAAGTAACAGAGAAGCCCACCTCTCACCTGAAGCTTAATGTCTGTAGGCAAGTGAGAGAATGGTACGAATTTCCTTATTAACCAGTTGGGCCATCTTCCCCGACAGGAGGAAGGGAGGTAACACAGAATGTAGATCCTTGGGGACAGGACTGGGACTACTATGCTGAATGTGTATTTCATTCTTTTCTGGCAGACAGAGGTGGCAATAGGAGGTGACACTATTCAGCCTTTTAAGTGATCTATGTGACTTCAACGTGAGACCATCAGGAGCCTTAAGCAGGAATCCCTGTGGCATTCTCCACTTGCCCTCCATTCATTTTTTTCTCCCTCATCTGCTCCCCAAAACCCCTTCCAGACCCCTCTCCCGAGGCCCAGTCCTGATCGACATTTGTTCATAAATATCAGGAAGAAATATCAGGTTCCAAATGCTCCATACTATGATTTTTGACCCCGGACCTGCTTCTCCTTTGTCACCTCTCCAAAAAGCCCATAGAAACCCACTCTCCCCAAGTCCACCTGGCCATCAGGTGCCATCAGTCCCCAAGCTGACCCCCAAGCCCACGTGGATGTCCCAAGCAGTGACTTGGCCAAGACAAAAGTCCTGACTCACACCCATTTGCTCCTTTTTAAAATGTTTCTATTGGAGTATAGTTACCATACAATGCTACATTAGTTTCAGGTGTACAATATAGTGATTTGACAAGTTTATATATTATTCTGTGCTCACCTCAAGTGTTGTGTACCTACCTTCAGTGTACCTACCTTTACTCTTTGCCACACCATACAATCCCTTGGGTGATATCAAGGTCAAAAAGGAGCCAAATGGATCCAAGTAGCCCTGAATCAGACCTGATATTAAAACTATGAAGGCAAAAAGCTAGGTAATGGCCAACTGATTTATGGAGAGACCAGAAAGCCGGGATATTAATTAGGATCATTATATCCCTTAATAATGAGATTCAGTTGACTTATAACGAGTTATAGGCACACTGTCTTTCACTCTGCATTGTTAATTGTACTTACTCATTTTTACAGTTGCTAAATTACAAGACATGCTATAGTTGTGAAGGAGAAGGAGGGATTTATGTGTGTTCTATGCTAGGCTGTGGGATAGAAAGTAAAATTGAAAGTGTGAAAGAGTCCATGAGAAGGCCAATGTTATTATCCCGGACGCACAGTCCCCAGATCCCGAGATAAGAAATCCTCCACAAAGGAGAAGGCCAGGACAGCCATCTCCCTCTGCAACCACTGCAACCAGGCTTCAGCCTGAGGCTCAGGTCTCCTAAAGCAGTTTGCGATTCCAGGAATGGCTCCAAATCTGTGTCACAAACACCTCCCAGGAGACCGACACCTTCTTCGCTACCCAGACTCTGCTGGGAGAGAGCCATCTTCGAAGACCAAAATTATCACCATCATCATCATTAATTTTCTCCAACATTCTGTGTGACCTTGAGCAAGTCCCTACCAAACTTGAGACACCATTTCTGGTCTGTGGCATGTGAGTTGGAATAGCTTGAACCTCCATCACACAAGACCTCACACACAGGAAGTGCTCAGTTCATATCAGCTGCTGGTGGAACCAATCACAGCAGCGTATGGGGAGCCCAAAATGACCCAAACTCAAATCTTCTACCCGAGCAAACTATCTCCCACCTTAGTGCAGTTTCTGCCTCCCAGGCAAGCTTCACCTACTTGATTTAGCAGGGAAGACGGAAACAAGCAATAATTTCACCCCTCAGACAGAAACCTCTCCCCTTCATACAGGAAAGGCACCTGCCTCACCAGCCCTTTGTATGTCGTAGACTGTGTCTCATTAATCAGCCACACAAACATATACCCACAGCATTATATACAGAGACAATGACATTGGAGAAAGGGTATCTTAACAGCTTAACAAGACTCTGCCTTGTGAAAGATGTTGTGTTTTTGTTTTAGAAGAAACAGTGGACAAGTTATTTCAGCTAGGGTGTGAGGCCCCAGGGAGCATGCACGACTGAAAATAGATTCTTGCTCTCCTGCCTTCTAAAAAAGATAGATTTTTCTGGCTGCAGGAACTTTGTTTTGTTGAACTCCTAGGTGTCTTGGCTCTATAAATCTAGGGACACAACCCAGGAGGAAGAGTTTGCTCTGCTTAATAAAGACATGGAGAATCCGGAGCTCCCCCAAAGAAAACCTAGGAAGGAAAATCCCTGTGTGGTATGGAGGCTTCACCTTGGATGCAGAAAGGAGAGGAGAGAGTCCCAGAAGTGATGGGGATTTGGGGAGTGATATTGCCTCTGGTGTTGAGACAGACGGTGGGAGAGTCAATGCCTCTGTCTGCTGACAGCATGAGGCAGGGTGAGAAAAACCTTTAGTGACCAACATGAAATCTACAAAATGTGTAGCAGGGCCAAATTAAAATAGGTTTAGTGAGGTCATTGCACAGCTAAACTAATCAATAATAATTTATAAATTAATGCTATGACAGTTTATCCATTCTAAGACGCACGTATTTTTTTTGCACACTTTAATATCTTTGCAGGTCAGGATTCACCTTACAACTGATGGGCGTATATAGTAATTGACAATCTCAGGGCTTTTCTTTCTTTTGGATAAGAATGGTGTGTCTTACAATCAACAGTATGTCACATTTTTTTGAAATATGGTGGTTTTTTCAATAGATTCACAGGGGCACCTGGGTGGCTCAGTCGGTTAAGCATCGACTCTTGATTTCAGCTCAGGTCATGATCTCACGGCTTTGTGGGTTCAAGCCCCACATCAGGCTCTGTGCTCACGGTGTGGAACCTGCTTGGAATTCTTGGTCTCCCCCTCTTTCTCTGCCTCTCCCGCACACATGCTGTCTCTCTCAAAATAAATAAATAAACTTAAAAAAAAAAAAAAAAAAGATGTACCAATGACTTCAACTCTCCAGACCACGATTCACAAATACTGGCATTATCACAGTCCTCAGGGTTACCAGGTTAGATCCTGGCCAGCTAAGACAAGCTCTGTTAATTTTTCATTTAAACTGACATCTCCCAGAGTTCAGAGAGTTCTTATCTGATCTCTAGCATGTGATAGAGCACCGAGCAGAGGCAAATTTAATTTTACCTGACACCTTTGCCACAAGCTGATTAGCCAGCTGACAATGTGCTTTGATTAACTCAATGGGTCATAAATATTTTGAATCTTTCCATTTTTGGATCACCACAAGGAGAGGCAACTCAGAGCACTGCTCCTCCATAAACGAGTCCTTTTAAATCCACGTATGAGGTTCTCCCTCTGCAAAAGCTCTTCCCATTCAGTTAGGAAACATACATAATTTTTATTTCACTCTTTTCTTCTCAGCGAAGAGACGTGAGCTTCTGATTTCATCTTTGCTTCGTGGAGACTCTGGAGACAAAACCTCCAACACAAGGTCTTTTATAAGACCAAGGAGCACAGCAGGGGCCCTTTCCTCAACGATGCTACAGACCTTTAGTAAAACCCCCCGACACACAGCACACTCACACCCACTCATGCACTCACTTATACACATGCTCACACACACACACATTTCTTGTTAAGGATCACAATTTTTGTATCTAGATAGACGTAGGGGCAAAACACCCGATGTGTGTGGTTGAGGGAGTTGCTGGCATCTATAATGCACTAATAGTAAGTAGAATCACTCATGTACAAAGATTAAAAATATGTGCCAAACAGAGAAAGGGGGTCCAAGAATTTTTGCTGAGGGGCACCTGGGTGGCTCAGTCTATTGAGTGTTCGACTTCAGCTCCCATCATGATCTCATGGTTCATGGGTTCAAGCTTTGCACTGCTTCGAATTCTGTTTCCCTCTCTCTCCGCCCCTCTCTTGCTCTCTCCTTCTCTCTCTCAAAACTAAATAAATATTAAAAAAAATTTTTTTAAAGGAATTTTTGCTGAACCTTGTTGTTTGGGTGACTGAGACCAGATCAGCAATAGCAAGACTCTACGATCACTCACTGTGTTCCAGACACTCACATACAGTGTCACTAACACCCAAGACGATCCTGCAAGGGAGGTGCCATGGTCCCAGAGGCTATGCAATAAGCTTGAGGTCACAAGATCAGCAAAGACCCGGGCTGGGAGTCAGACCCAGGACCATCTAGTACCAAAGTGCTAGCTCTTTCCCATTGCCAAGTGGCTCATCATATCAGCCATCGCCTCCTTTTTCCAGCCCTCAAAAGAGTTTCCCTGCTCTCTCTGTTAGCCTGGCTTCTCAGAAGGAGACTCCAGCAGCATTGCCAACCTCCAGGTGGTGAGTAACCTTCTCGCTAACCTTGTGTTCCTCATTCAGTCCTGACAGATAGGAACAGTCCTTCCTTACTGAAAATGTCACTGAGCCATCTTCAAGGGAAAAAAAGGCGACGCTGACATTCTACTTTTCCTGTGACTCCCTGGAGAACGTTTAATCCCCGTGACCTTGTGGCTATTTAAAAAGAGCCAATCCCAAGACCCTGTCAGTTGGTGACAGCGAGCATTTTGTCTAATGGGCCCGAGGGTGGGCACAGTTTGCAATGGGGAAGGGTAACATCTGGCCGGTGTTTAAAAGGCAAATGGGGTTTCTCAATGATTATTATTCATCAACAGTGTTCTGCATTGTTGTTTATGGAGAAAAATCCCAAGCACAGATATTCAAAATCTTCACTGTTTTTACATTGAGCCAGCAAGATACTGCTTTCTGCTGAAGAATCAGAGGAACTCCAATCTGATTTTTATGACACCAAAAACAGAATATTATGGTATTATTAAGAAGCATTAAAGCATAACAGCCATGGACATTAATAACTACCACTTATTAAGCCAGACCAAATGGCCTTGGTGATTTGCATTATCCAATCATATCCTCATAATAACTCTCTATATGTAAAACTATTCCCCATTTTACAGATGAAAAACTAAGTCAGAGACCTAGGGCTGGACCCACTCTGTGAAACATTTGCCCCTGCCTATGACACGCTTAGTATAGACACTATACTAACTTTAGTAACTTTTAGCAGCATTTAACACTGCCATGACAACCAAGGCTCATTTCAGGTTTTATAGCATTTTCTTTTTACTTCTTTGTACTGTACAGAAGTATCCGTCGGCAATGGGTTGGAAATTACATAACAATTTGTCCTGCACGACAGATGGCTTTAGAAGCACTCTTCCAAAAAACACAAAAACAAAAACAAAAACAAAAACAAAACAAAGCAAAAAAACCAAAAAACTTGCTCTGGAAGAAGGGTCAAATTGATAGGAGAAAACAAATGGATTCAAATATTAACTTGCCATTTAATGATTAGCCATCCTTCGTCAACATGACTAGGCCTCCAGGGCATCTGATGGGGCCCCAGCATCCCTTTCATTTAAAGCCCTCCTAAAGATGTTAGAGCTGGGGAAGGAGCATCTGTAGTCTGTCTTGTTCACTGGTCTGCTACTAAGGAGATGCTTAATAAACATCGTTGAGTGTGTGAACAAGTGAACAGCTTCTGATGGGCAGACAGGCTTGAGAACCATTATCTTCCACATTCTCATCCACCCTCCAGATTTTACCCATGTCAACAGGCTAGAAGATTCCCATGGGCTTTCATCCTAGTAGGTAAGAAAAGCAGATAAAGCCAGAGGGTAATAGGGACTGTAAAACTCTAGTGAAGAATGGAAGGTGGGTGTGGAAAGCAAAGATGTCCACACCCTCAGCCCCAGAGCTGGGAATGCGTTGGGTTACCTGGTAAAGGAGGAATAAGGTTGAAGATGGAATTAAGGTTGCTAGTCAGCCGACCTTAAGATGGAGAGAGTATCCTGGATTGTCTGGCTGGGCCCTGTGTAATCATGGCATCTTTCAAAATAGAGGAAGGAAGAATGTTGAAGGAAAAAGAGTCCAGGCAGAAGAACTGAGTGTTGGGTCCCCTAGGGAGGACATGGCTTGGCACGTTCCAGGAGCAGAAAGGAGACCTGAGTGGCTGAGCTGAGGGAGTGAGAGGAAGAAGGAGCTGGAGGGAGAGGTGGGCAGAGGTCCATGAGGGCCTGGGAGGCCACCGCAGGGGACTAAGGTTTATCCTAGGAGCAGTAGACTGCCATAAATGGTTAAGCAGCGGGAGAATACAATATAATAATGAGCTGGTGGCTTATAACCTCCTGGGTACTTCACAAGGAGCCCAAACTCAACCAAGTTCGAAACTGAAGTCATCATGTCATATATCCCGAGTCAGCAGTACTGAGATTCACCAAGTCACCTACCCAGAGGCTGAGAGTTAGCCCAGACTTCTCTTTCCGAACCATGCTCCTCAGTCCCTTCTCCTGACCTGTCATCCATGCACGTTCCCTTTGCCGCATCCACATATTAGGGATGAAGATCTCATAACTACCCCCAGCTGGAGGCCCTGCCTGTGACATTGCCCGCCCTTAACCATCCCCCACAACGCAGCAAAGCCACGTGCCCGGAAGGCACACCTGGCCATCCCCTGCTTGAAACCCTCCAATGGTCTCCTACAGTATACCCAGTGAAGTCTTAACTCCCAGGGCCTGCACTGGGGTGAGGCAAGGGAGGCCCTTTCCGAAGGCACAAATTTAAGAGGGTGCCAAAACAGTAATCAAGAGGAATAATATATCAACGACTTTATTGCAGTATCATTTACAGACCAAAAAAAGTTTACTTGTTTGGAGTATATAATTCGAGGGTTTGGTATATTTACAATATTATGCAGCCATTACCACATTCTAATTTTAGAACAGCTTTACCATTTCAAAAAGTGGCCTTGAGGGGCGCCTGGATGGCGCAGTCGGTTAAGCGTCCGACTTCAGCCAGGTCACGATCTCGCGGTCCGTGAGTTCGAGCCCCGCGTCAGGCTCTGGGCTGATGGCTCGGAGCCTGGAGCCTAC